>NW_027251011.1:0-74517 GCF_044704955.1 Pristiophorus japonicus
GTGAGGGAGAGTGTGTGTGTGAGGGAGAGAGTGTGTGTGAGGGAGAGTGTGTGTGTGAGGGAGAGTGTGTGTGTGAGGGAGAGCGTGTGTGTGAGGGAGAGTGTGTGTGTGTGAGGCAGAGTGTGTGTGTGAGGGAGAGTGTGTGTGAGGCAGAGTGTGTGTGTGAGGGAGAGTGTGTGTGAGGCAGAGTGTGTGTGACGGAGAGTGTGTGTGTGAGGGAGAGTGTGTGTGTGAGGGAGAGTGTGTGTGTGAGGGAGAGTGTGTGTGTGAGGGAGAGCGTTGTTGGCAGAGTGTGTGAGGCAGAGTGTGTGTGTGAGGGAGAGTGTGTGTGTGAGGGAGAGTGTGTGTGTGAGGGAGAGTGTGTGTGAGGCAGAGTGTGTGTGTGAGGGAGAGTGTGTGAGAGCAGAGTGTGTGTGTGAGGGAGAGTGTGTGTGAGGGAGAGTGTGTGTGTGAAGGAGAGTGTGTGTGTGAGGGAGAGTGTGTGTGTGTGAGGCAGAGTGTATGTGTGAGGGAGAGTGTGTGTGAGGGAGAGTGTGTGTGTGGAGGGAGAGTGTGTGTGAGGGAGAGTGTGTGTGAGGGAGAGTGTGTGTGTGAAGGAGAGTGTGTGTGTGAGGGAGAGTGTGTGTGTGTGAGGCAGAGTGTATGTGTGAGGGAGAGTGTGTGTGAGGCAGAGTGTGTGTGTGAGGGAGAGTGTGTGTGAGGCAGAGTGTGTGTGACGGAGAGTGTGTGTGTGAGGGAGAGTGTGTGTGTGAGGGAGGAGTGTGTGTGTGAGGGAGAGCGTGTGTGTGAGGCAGAGTGTGTGTGTGAGGGAGAGTGTGTGTGTGAGGGAGAGTGTGTGTGTGAGGGAGAGGTGTGTGTGTGAGGCAGAGTGTGTGTGTGAGGGAGAGTGTGTGTGAGGCAGAGTGTGTGTGTGAGGGAGAGTGTGTGTGAGGCAGAGTGTGTGTGACGGAGAGTGTGTGTGTGAGGGAGAGTGTGTGTGTGAGGGAGAGTGTGTGTGTGAGGGAGAGTGTGTGTGTGAGGGAGAGCGTGTGTGTGAGGCAGAGTGTGTGTGTGAGGGAGAGTGTGTGTGTGAGGGAGAGGTGTGTGTGAGGCAGAGAGTGTGTGTGATCTAGAGTGTGTGTGTGAGGGAGAGTGTGTGTGTGAGGGAGAGTGTGTGTGTGAGGGAGAGTGTGTGTGTGAGGGAGAGCGTGTGTGTGAGGGAGAGCGTGTGTGTGAGGGAGAGAGTGTGTGTGAGGCAGAGTGTGTGTGTGAGGGAGAGTGTGTGTGTGAGGGAGAGTGTGTGTGTGAGGCAGAGTGTGTGTGACGGAGAGTGTGTGTGTGAGGCAGAGTGTGTGTGTGAGGGAGAGTGTGTGTGTGAGGCAGAGTGTGTGTGTGAGGGAGAGTGTGTGTGTGAGGCAGAGTGTGTGTGTGAGGGAGAGTGTGTGTGTGAGGAGAGTGTGTGTGTGAGGCAGAGTGTGTGTGTGAGGGAGAGTGTGTGTGTGAGGGAGAGTGTGTGTGTGAGGGAGAGAGTGTGGTGTGACGGAGAGTGTGTGTGTGAGGGAGAGAGTGTGTGTGAGGGAGAGTGTGTGTGAGGGAGAGTGTGTGTGTGAGGCAGAGTGTGTGTGTGAGGCAGAGTGTGTGTGTGAGGGAGAGTGTGTGTGTGAGGCAGAGTGTCTGTGTGAGGGAGAGTGTGTGTGTGAGGGAGAGTGTGTGTGTGAGGCAGAGTGTGTGTGTGAGGCAGAGTTTGTGTGTGAGGGAGAGTGTGTGTGTGAGGCAGAGTGTGTGTGTGAGGGAGAGCGTGTGTGTGAGGCAGAGTGTGTGTGTGAGGCAGAGTGTGTGTGTGAGGCAGAGTTTGTGTGTGAGGGAGAGTGTGTGTGTGAGGGAGAGTGTGTGTGAGGGAGAGAGTGTGTGTGAGGGAGAGTGTGTGTGTGAGGAGAGTGTGTGTGTGAGGAGAGAGTGTGTGTGAGGGAGAGTGTGTGTGTGAGGCAGAGTGTGTGTGTGAGGGAGAGTGTGTGTGTGAGGCAGAGTGTGTGTGTGAGGCAGAGTGTGTGTGTGAGGCAGAGTTTGTGTGTGAGGGAGAGTGTGTGTGTGAGGGAGAGTGTGTGTGAGGGAGAGAGTGTGTGTGAGGGAGAGTGTGTGTGTGAGGGAGAGTGTGTGTGTGAGGGAGAGAGTGTGTGTGAGGGAGAGTGTGTGTGTGAGGAGAGTGTGTGTGTGAGGGAGAGCGTGTGTGTGAGGGAGAGTGTGTGTGTGTGAGGCAGAGTGTGTGTGTGAGGGAGAGTGTGTGTGAGGCAGAGTGTGTGTGTGAGGGAGAGTGTGTGTGAGGCAGAGTGTGTGTGACGGAGAGTGTGTGTGTGAGGGAGAGTGTGTGTGTGAGGGAGAGTGTGTGTGTGAGGGAGAGTGTGTGTGTGAGGGAGAGCGTGTGTGTGAGGCAGAGTGTGTGTGTGAGGGAGAGTGTGTGTGTGAGGGAGAGTGTGTGTGTGAGGGAGAGAGTGTGTGTGTGAGGCAGAGTGTGTGTGTGAGGGAGAGTGTGTGTGAGGCAGAGTGTGTGTGTGAGGGAGAGTGTGTGTGAGGCAGAGTGTGTGTGACGGAGAGTGTGTGTGTGAGGGAGAGTGTGTGTGTGAGGGAGAGTGTGTGTGTGAGGGAGAGTGTGTGTGTGAGGGAGAGCGTGTGTGTGAGGCAGAGTGTGTGTGTGAGGGAGAGTGTGTGTGTGAGGGAGAGCGTGTGTGTGAGGCAGAGAGTGTGTGTGAGGCAGAGTGTGTGTGTGAGGGAGAGTGTGTGTGTGAGGGAGAGTGTGTGTGTGAGGGAGAGTGTGTGTGTGAGGGAGAGCGTGTGTGTGAGGGAGAGCGTGTGTGTGAGGGAGAGAGTGTGTGTGAGGCAGAGTGTGTGTGTGAGGGAGAGTGTGTGTGTGAGGGAGAGTGTGTGTGTGAGGGAGAGTGTGTGTGTGAGGCAGAGTGTGTGTGTGAGGGAGAGTGTGTGTGTGAGGCAGAGTGTGTGTGTGAGGGAGAGTGTGTGTGTGAGGGAGAGTGTGTGTGTGAGGCAGAGTGTGTGTGTGAGGGAGAGTGTGTGTGAGGGAGAGTGTGTGTGTGAGGGAGAGAGTGTGTGTGACGGAGAGTGTGTGTGTGAGGCAGAGTTTGTGTGTGAGGGAGAGTGTGTGTGTGAGGCAGAGTGTGTGTGTGAGGGAGAGCGTGTGTGTGAGGCAGAGTGTGTGTGTGAGGCAGAGTGTGTGTGTGAGGCAGAGTTTGTGTGTGAGGGAGAGTGTGTGTGTGAGGGAGAGTGTGTGTGAGGGAGAGAGTGTGTGTGAGGGAGAGTGTGTGTGTGAGGGAGAGTGTGTGTGTGAGGGAGAGAGTGTGTGTGAGGGAGAGTGTGTGTGTGAGGGAGAGTGTGTGTGTGAGGGAGAGCGTGTGTGTGAGGGAGAGTGTGTGTGTGAGGGACAGTGTGTGTGTGAGGCAGAGTGTGTGTGTGAGGCACAGTGTGTGTGTGAGGGAGAGTGTGTGTGTGAGGGAGAGTGTGTGTGTGAGGGAGAGCGTGTGTGTGAGGGAGAGCGTGTGTGTGAGGGAGAGAGTGTGTGTGAGGCAGAGTGTGTGTGTGAGGGAGAGTGTGTGTGTGAGGGAGAGTGTGTGTGTGAGGGAGAGTGTGTGTGTGAGGGAGAGAGTGTGTGTGTGAGGGAGAGTGTGTGTGTGAGGGAGAGAGTGTGTGACGGAGAGTGTGTGTGTGAGGCAGAGTGTGTGTGTGACGGAGAGTGTGTGTGTGAGGCAGAGTGTGTGTGTGAGGGAGAGTGTGTGTGTGAGGCAGAGTGTGTGTGACGGAGAGTGTGTGTGTGAGGCAGAGTGTGTGTGTGAGGGAGAGTGTGTGTGTGAGGGAGAGAGTGTGTGTGTGAGGGAGAGTGTGTGTGTGAGGGAGAGAGTGTTCTGTAAGGGAGAGCGTGTGTGTGAGGGAGAGTTTGTGTGTGAGGGAGAGCGTGTGTGTGTGTGTGTGAGGGAGAGCGTGTGTGTGAGGCAGAGTGTGTGTGTGAGGGAGAGAGTGTTCTGTAAGGGAGAGTGTGTGTGTGAGGGAGAGAGTGTTTGTGAGGGAGAGTGTGTGTGTGAGGGAGAGTGTGTGTGTGAGGCAGAGTGTGTGTGTGAGGCAGAGTGTGTGTATGAGGCAGAGTGTGTGTGTGAGGCAGAGTGTGTGTGTGAGGCAGAGTGTGTGTGTGAGGGAGAGTGTGTGTGTGAGGCAGAGTTTGTGTGTGAGGGAGAGTGTGTGTGTGATGGAGAGTGTGTGTGTGAGGCACAGTTTGTGTGTGAGGGAGAGTGTGTGTGTGAGGGAGAGAGTGTGTGTGAGGGAGAGTGTGTGTGTGAGGCAGAGTTTGTGTGTGAGGGAGAGTGTGTGTGTGAGGGAGAGTGTGTGTGTGAGGGAGAGTGTGTGTGTGAGGGAGAGTGTGTGTGTGAGACAGAGTTTGTGTGTGAGGGAGAGAGTGTGTGTGAGGGAGAGAGTGTGTGTGAGGGAGAGTGTGTGTGTGAGGGAGAGTGTGTGTGTGAGGGAGAGTGTGTGTGTGAGGGAGAGTGTGTGTGTGAGGGAGAGTGTGTGTGTGAGGCAAAGTGTGTGTGTGAGGCAGAGTGTGTGTGTGAGGCACAGTTTGTGTGTGAGGGAGAGTGTGTGTGTGAGGGAGAGAGTGTGTGTGAGGGAGAGTGTGTGAGTGAGGGAGAGTGTGTGTGTGAGGGAGAGTGTGTGTGTGAGGCAGAGTGTGTGTGACGGAGAGTGTGTGTGTGAGGCAGAGTGTGTGTGTGAGGGAGAGCGTGTGAGTGAGGGAGAGTGTGTGTGTGAGGGAGAGTGTGTGTGTGAGGGAGAGCGTGTGTGTGAGGCAGAGTGTGTGTGTGAGGGAGAGTGTGTGTGTGAGGGAGAGTGTGTGTGTGAGGGAGAGTGTGTGTGTGAGGGAGAGTGTGTGTGTGAGGGAGAGCGTGTGTGTGTGTGTGTGTGAGGGAGAGCGTGTGTGTGAGGGAGAGTGTGTGTGTGAGGGAGAGTGTGTGTGTGAGGGAGAGTGTGTGTGTGAGGGAGAGAGTGTGTGTGAGGGAGAGCGTGTGTGTGAGGCAGAGTGTGTGTGAGGGAGAGTGTGTGTGTGAGGCAGAGTGTGTGTGTGAGGGAGAGTGTGTGTGTGAGGGAGAGTGTGTGTGTGAGGGAGAGTGTGTGTGTGAGGCAGAGTGTGTGTGTGAGGGAGAGTGTGTGAGTGAGAGAGAGTGTGTGTGAGGGAGAGTGTGTGTGTGAGGCAGAGTGTGTGTGTGAGGGAGAGTGTGTGTGTGAGGGAGAGTGTGTGTGTGAGGGAGAGAGTGTGTGTGAGGGAGAGTGTGTGTGTGAGGGAGAGTGTGAGTGTGAGGGAGAGTGTGTGTGTGAGGCAGAGTGTGTGTATGAGGGAGAGTGTGTGTGTGAGGCAGAGTGTGTGTGTGAGGGAGAGTGTGTGTGTGAGGGAGAGCGTGTGTGTGAGGGAGAGCGTGTGTGTGAGGGAGAGTGTGTGTGTGAGGGAGAGCGTGTGTGTGAGGGAGAGAGTGTGTGTGAGGGAGAGTGTGTGTGTGAGGGAGAGCGTGTGTGTGAGGGAGAGTGTGAGTGTGAGGGAGAGTGTGTGTGTGAGGCAGAGTGTGTGTATGAGGGAGAGTGTGTGTGTGAGGCAGAGTGTGTGTGTGAGGGAGAGTGTGTGTGTGAGGGAGAGAGAGAGTGTGTGTGAGGCAGAGTGTGTGTGTGAGGGAGAGTGTGTGTGTGAGGGAGAGTGTGTGTGTGAGCGAGAGTGTGTGTGTGAGACAGAGTGTGTGTGACGGAGTGTGTGTGTGAGGGAGAGCGTGTGTGTGAGGGAGAGTGTGTGTGTGAGGGAGAGTGTGTGTGTGAGGGAGAGCGTGTGTGTGAGGGAGAAAGTGTGTGTGAGGCAGAGTGTGTGTGTGAGGGAGAGTGTGTGTGTGAGGGAGAGTGTGTGTGTGAGGGAGAGTGTGTGTGTGAGGCAGAGTGTGTGTGACGGAGTGTGTGTGTGAGGGAGAGCGTGTGTGTGAGGGAGAGTGTGTGTGTGAGGGAGAGTGTGTGTGTGAGGGAGAGCGTGTGTGTGAGGCAGAGTGTGTGTGTGAGGGAGAGAGTGTGTGTGAGAGAGAGTGTGTGTGTGAGGCAGAGTTTGTGTGTGAGGCAGAGTGTGTGTGTGAGGGAGAGTGTGTGTGTGAGGGAGAGTGTGTGTGTGAGGGAGAGTGTGTGTGTGAGGGAGAGTGTGTGTGTGAGGGAGAGTGTGTGTGTGAGGGAGAGAGTGTGTGTGAGGGAGAGTGTGTGTGTGAGGGAGAGTGTGTGTGTGAGGGAGAGTGTGTGTGTGAGGCAGAGTGTGTGTGTGAGGCAGAGTGTGTGTGTGAGGGAGAGTGTGTGAGTGAGGCAGAGTGTGTGTGTGAGGGAGAGCGTGTGTGTGAGGGAGAGTGTGTGTGTGAGGGAGAGTGTGTGTGTGTGAGGGAGAGTGTGTGTGAGGGAGAGTGTGTGTGTGAGGGAGAGCGTGTGTGTGAGGCAGAGTGTGTGTGACGGAGAGTGTGTGTGTGAGGCAGAGTGTGTGTGTGAGGGAGAGCGTGTGTGTGAGGGAGAGTGTGTGTGTGAGGGAGAGTGTGTGTGTGAGGCAGAGTGTGTGTGTGAGGCAGAGTTTGTGTGTGAGGGAGAGCGTGTGTGTGAGGGAGAGTGTGTGTGTGAGGGAGAGTGTGTGTGTAAGGCAGAGTGTGTGTGTGAGGCAGAGTGTGTGTGTGAGGCAGAGTTTGTGTGTGAGGGAGAGTGTGTGAGTGAGGCAGAGTGTGTGTGTGAGGGAGAGCGTGTGTGTGAGGGAGAGTGTGTGTGTGAGGGAGAGTGTGTGTGTGAGGGAGAGTGTGTGTGAGGGAGAGTGTGTGTGTGAGGGAGAGCGTGTGTGTGAGGCAGAGTGTGTGTGACCGGAGAGTGTGTGTGTGAGGCAGAGTGTGTGTGTGAGGGAGAGCGTGTGTGTGAGGGAGAGTGTGTGTGTGAGGGAGAGTGTGTGTGTGAGGCAGAGTGTGTGTGAGGGAGAGTGTGTGTGTGAGGCAGAGTGTGTGTGTGAGGGAGAGTGTGTGTGTGAGGGAGAGTGTGTGTGTGAGGGAGAGTGTGTGTGTGAGGGAGAGTGTGTGTGTGAGGGAGAGTGTGTGTGTGAGGGAGAGAGTGTGTGTGAGGGAGAGCGTGTGTGTGTGTGTGTGAGGGAGAGTGTGTGTGTGAGGCAGAGTGTGTGTGAGGGAGAGTGTGTGTGTGAGGCAGAGTGTGTGTGTGAGGGAGAGTGTGTGTGTGAGGGAGAGTGTGTGTGTGAGGCAGAGTGTGTGTGTGAGGCAGAGTGTGTGTGTGAGGGAGAGTGTGTGTGTGAGGGGAGAGTGTGTGTGTGAGGGAGAGTGTGTGTGTGAGGGAGAGCGTGTGTGTGAGGGAGAGTGTTTGTGTGAGGGAGAGAGTGTGTGTGAGGGAGAGCGTGTGTGTGAGGCAGAGTGTGTGTGAGGGAGTGTGTGTGTGTGAGGCAGAGTGTGTGTGTGAGGGAGAGTGTGTGTGTGAGGCAGAGTGTGTGTGTGAGGGAGAGTGTGTGTGTGAGGCAGAGTGTGTGTGTGAGGGAGAGTGTGTGTGTGAGGGAGAGTGTGTGTGTGAGGGAGAGTGTGTGTGTGAGGCAGAGTGTGTGTGTGAGGGAGAGTGTGTGTGTGAGGGAGAGTGTGTGTGTGAGGGAGAGTTGTGTGAGTGAGGGAGAGTGTGTGTGTGAGGGAGAGTGTGTGTGTGAGGCAGAGTGTGTGTGTGAGGGAGAGTGTGTGTGTGAGGGAGAGTGTGTGTGTGAGGCAGAGTGTGTGTGTGAGGGAGAGTGTGTGTGTGAGGGAGAGTGTGTGTGTGAGGCAGAGTGTGTGTGTGAGGGAGAGTGTGTGTGTGAGGGAGAGTGTGTGTGTGAGGGAGAGTGTGTGTGTGAGGCAGAGTGTGTGTGTGAGGGAGAGTGTGTGTGTGAGGGAGAGTGTGTGTGTGAGGGAGAGTGTGTGTGTGAGGGAGAGTGTGTGTGTGAGGGAGAGCGTGTGTGTGAGGGAGAGCTTGTGTGTGAGGGAGAGCGTGTGTGTGAGGGAGAGTGTGTGTGTGAGGGAGAGTGTGTGTGTGAGGGAGAGATGTGTGTGTGTGTGTGAGGGAGAGCGTGTGTGTGAGGGAGAGCGTGTGTTTGAGGGAGAGTGTGTGTGTGAGGCAGAGTGTGTGTGACGGAGAGTCTGTGTGTGAGGGAGAGCGTGTGTGTGAGGGAGAGTGTGTGTGTGAGGGATGAGCGTGTGTGTGAGGGAGAGCGTGTGTGTGAGAGGGAGAGCGTGTGTGTGAGGGAGAGTGTGTGTGTGAGGCAGAGAGTGTGTGTGAGGCAGAGTGTGTGTGTGAGGGAGAGCGTGTGTGTGAGGGAGAGTGTGTGTGTGAGGGAGAGCGTGTGTGTGAGGCAGAGAGTGTGTGTGAGGCAGAGTGTGTGTGTGAGGGAGAGCGTGTGTGTGAGGGAGAGTGTGTGTGTGAGGGAGAGCGTGTGTGTGAGGCAGAGAGTGTGTGTGAGGCAGAGTGTGTGTGTGAGGGAGAGCGTGTGTGTGAGGGAGAGTGTGTGTGTGAGGGAGAGAGTGTGTGTGAGGGAGAGTGTGTGTGTGAGGGAGAGCGTGTGTGTGAGGGAGAGTGTGTGTGTGAGGGAGAGCGTGTGTGTGAGGCAGAGAGTGTGTGTGAGGCAGAGTGTGTGTGTGAGGGAGAGCGTGTGTGTGAGGGAGAGTGTGTGTGTGAGGGAGAGCGTGTGTGTGAGGCAGAGAGTGTGTGTGAGGCAGAGTGGTGTGTGAGGGAGAGCGTGTGTGTGAGGGAGAGTGTGTGTGTGAGGGAGAGAGTGTGTGTGAGGGAGAGTGTGTGTGTGAGGGAGAGCGTGTGTGTGAGGGAGAGTGTGTGTGTGAGGGAGAGCGTGTGTGTGACGGGAGAGTGTGTGTGTGAGGGAGAGCGTGTGTGTGAGGGAGAGTGTGTGTGTGAGGGAGAGCGTGTGTGTGAGGCAGAGAGTGTGTGTGAGGCAGAGTGTGTGTGTGAGGGAGAGCGTGTGTGTGAGGGAGAGTGTGTGTGTGAGGGAGAGAGTGTGTGTGAGGGAGAGTGTGTGTGTGAGGGAGAGCGTGTGTGTGAGGGAGACTGTGTGTGTGAGGCAGAGTGTGTGTGTGAGGGAGAGCGTGTGTGTGAGGGAGAGTGTGTGTGTGAGGGAGCGTGTGTGTGAGGGAGAGCGTGTGTGTGAGGCAGAGAGTGTGTGTGAGGCAGAGTGTGTGTGTGAGGGAGAGTGTGTGTGTGAGGCAGAGTGTGTGTGTGAGGAGAGTGTGTGTGTGAGGGAGAGTGTGTGTGTGAGGGAGAGCGTGTGTGTGAGGGAGAGTGTGTGTGTGAGGCAGAGTGTGTGTGACGGAGAGGGTGTGTGTGAGGGAGAGCGTGTGTGTGAGGGAGAGTGTGTGTGTGAGGGAGCGTGTGTGTGAGGGAGAGCGTGTGTGTGAGGCAAGAGTGTGTGTGAGGCAGAGTGTGTGTGTGAGGGAGAGTGTGTGTGTGAGGCACAGTGTGTGTGTGAGGGAGAGTGTGTGTGTGAGGCAGAGTGTGTGTGTGAGGGAGAGTGTGTGTGTGAGGGAGAGCGTGTGTGTGAGGGAGAGTGTGTGTGTGAGGGAGAGTGTGTGTGTGAGGGAGAGTGTGTGTGTGAGGCACAGTGTGTGTGTGAGGGAGAGTGTGTGTGTGAGGGAGAGCGTGTGTGTGAGGGAGAGCGTGTGTGTGAGGGAGAGAGTGTGTGTGAGGCAGAGTGTGTGTGTAATGGAGAGTGTGTGTGTGAGGCAGAGTGTGTGTGTGAGGGAGAGCGTGTGTGTGAGGCAGAGTGTGTGTGTGAGGGAGAGTGTGTGTGTGAGGGAGAGTGTGTGTGTGAGGGAGAGTGTGTGTGTGAGGGAGAGAGTGTGTGTGAGGGAGAGTGTGTGTGTGAGGGAGAGTGTGTGTGTGAGGGAGAGTGTGTGTGTGAGGGAGAGTGTGTGTGAGGGAGAGAGTGTGTGTGAGGGAGAGTGTGTGTGTGAGGGAGAGAGTGTGTGTGAGGGAGAGTGTGTGTGTGAGGGAGAGTGTGTGTGTGAGGGAGAGTGTGTGTGTGTGAGGCACAGTGTGTGTGTGAGGGAGAGTGTGTGTGTGAGGCAGAGTGTGTGTGTGAGGGAGAGCGTGTGTGTGAGGCAGAGTGTGTGTGTGAGGCAGAGTGTGTGTTGAGGCAGAGTTTGTGTGTGAGGGGAGTGTGTGTGTGAGGGAGAGTTGTGTGTGAGGGAGAGAGTGTGTGTGAGGGAGAGTGTGTGTGTGAGGGAGAGTGTGTGTGTGAGGGAGAGAGTGTGTGTGAGGGAGAGTGTGTGTGTGAGGGAGAGTGTGTGTGTGAGGGAGAGCGTGTGTGTGAGGGAGAGTGTGTGTGAGGGACAGTGTGTGTGTGAGGCAGTGTGTGTGTGTGTGAGGCACAGTGTGTGTGTGAGGGAGAGTGTGTGTGTGAGGGAGAGTGTGTGTGTGAGGGAGAGCGTGTGTGTGAGGGAGAGCGTGTGTGTGAGGGAGAGAGTGTGTGTGAGGCAGAGTGTGTGTGTGAGGGAGAGTGTGTGTGTGAGGGAGAGTGTGTGTGTGAGGGAGAGTGTGTGTGTGAGGGAGAGAGTGTGTGTGTGAGGGAGAGTGTGTGTGTGAGGGAGAGAGTGTGTGACGGAGAGTGTGTGTGTGAGGCAGAGTGTGTGTGTGACGGAGAGTGTGTGTGTGAGGCAGAGTGTGTGTGTGAGGGAGAGTGTGTGTGTGAGGCAGAGTGTGTGTGACGGAGAGTGTGTGTGTGAGGCAGAGTGTGTGTGTGAGGGAGAGCGTGTGTGTGAGGCAGAGTGTGTGTGTGAGGGAGAGAGTGTTCTGTAAGGGAGAGTGTGTGTGTGAGGGAGAGAGTGTTTGTGAGGGAGAGTGTGTGTGTGAGGGAGAGTGTGTGTGTGAGGCAGAGTGTGTGTGTGAGGCAGAGTGTGTGTATGAGGCAGAGTGTGTGTGTGAGGCAGAGTGTGTGTGTGAGGCAGAGTGTTGTGTGAGGAGAGTGTGTGTGTGGGCAGAGTTTGTGTGTGAGGGAGAGTGTGTGTGTGATGGAGAGTGTGTGTGTGAGGCACAGTTGTGTGTGAGGGAGAGTGTGTGTGTGAGGGAGAGAGTGTGTGTGAGGGAGAGTGTGTGTGTGAGGCAGAGTTTGTGTGTGAGGGAGAGTGTGTGTGTGAGGGAGAGTGTGTGTGTGAGGGAGAGTGTGTGTGTGAGGGAGAGTGTGTGTGTGAGACAGAGTTTGTGTGTGAGGGAGAGAGTGTGTGTGAGGGAGAGAGTGTGTGTGAGGGAGAGTGTGTGTGTGAGGGAGAGAGTGTGTGTGAGGGAGAGTGTGTGAGTGAGGGAGAGTGTGTGTGTGAGGGAGAGTGTGTGTGTGAGGCAGAGTGTGTGTGACGGAGAGTGTGTGTGTGAGGCAGAGTGTGTGTGTGAGGAGAGCGTGTGAGTGAGGGAGAGTGTGTGTGTGAGGGAGAGTGTGTGTGTGAGGGAGAGCGTGTGTGTGAGGCAGAGTGTGTGTGTGAGGGAGAGTGTGTGTGTGAGGGAGAGTGTGTGTGTGAGGGAGAGTGTGTGTGTGAGGGAGAGTGTGTGTGTGAGGGAGAGCGTGTGTGTGTGTGTGTGTGAGGGAGAGCGTGTGTGTGAGGGAGTGTGTGTGTGAGGGGAGAGTGTGTGTGTGAGGGAGAGTGTGTGTGTGAGGGAGAGAGTGTGTGTGAGGGAGAGCGTGTGTGTGAGGCAGACGTGTGTGTGAGGAGGGAGAGTGTGTGTGTGAGGCAGAGTGTGTGTGTGAGGGAGAGTGTGTGTGTGAGGGAGAGTGTGTGTGTGAGGGAGAGTGTGTGTGTGAGGCAGAGTGTGTGTGTGAGGGAGAGTGTGTGAGTGAGAGAGAGTGTGTGTGAGGGAGAGTGTGTGTGTGAGGCAGAGTGTGTGTGTGAGGGAGAGTGTGTGTGTGAGGGAGAGTGTGTGTGTGAGGGAGAGAGTGTGTGTGAGGGAGAGTGTGTGTGTGAGG
This sequence comes from Pristiophorus japonicus, assembly GCF_044704955.1. Taxonomy (NCBI): domain Eukaryota; kingdom Metazoa; phylum Chordata; class Chondrichthyes; family Pristiophoridae; genus Pristiophorus; species Pristiophorus japonicus. Next base: position 12,002 of record NW_027251011.1, read on the forward strand.
GAGAGTGTGAGTGTGAGGGAGAGTGTGTGTGTGAGGCAGAGTGTGTGTATGAGGGAGAGTGTGTGTGTGAGGCAGAGGTGTGTGTGTGAGGGAGAGTGTGTGTGTGAGGGAGAGCGTGTGTGTGAGGGAGAGCGTGTGTGTGAGGGAGAGTGTGTGTGTGAGGGAGAGCGTGTGTGTGAGGGAGAGAGTGTGTGTGAGGGAGAGTGTGTGTGTGAGGGAGAGCGTGTGTGTGAGGGAGAGTGTGAGTGTGAGGGAGAGTTGTGTGTGAGGCAGAGTGTGTGTATGAGGGAGAGTGTGTGTGTGAGGCAGAGTGTGTGTGTGAGGGAGAGTGTGTGTGTGAGGGAGAGAGTGTGTGTGAGGGAGAGTGTGTGTGTGAGGCACAGTGTGTGTGTGAGGGAGAGAGTGTGTGTGAGGCAGAGTGTGTGTGTGAGGGAGAGTGTGTGTGTGAGGGAGAGTGTGGTGTGAGCGAGAGTGTGTGTGTGAGACAGAGTGTGTGTGACGGAGTGTGTGTGTGAGGGAGAGCGTGTGTGTGAGGGAGAGTGTGTGTGTGAGGGAGATGTGTGTGTGAGGGAGAGCGTGTGTGTGAGGGAGAAAGTGTGTGTGAGGCAGAGTGTGTGTGTGAGGGAGAGTGTGTGTGTGAGGGAGAGTGTGTGTGTGAGGGAGAGTGTGTGTGTGAGGCAGAGTGTGTGTGACGGAGTGTGTGTGTGAGGGAGAGCGTGTGTGTGAGGGAGAGTGTGTGTGTGAGGGAGAGTGTGTGTGTGAGGGAGAGCGTGTGTGTGAGGCAGAGTGTGTGTGTGAGGGAGAGAGTGTGTGTGAGAGAGAGTGTGTGTGTGAGGCAGAGTTTGTGTGTGAGGCAGAGTGTGTGTGTGAGGGAGAGTGTGTGTGTGAGGGAGAGTGTGTGTGAGGGAGAGTGTGTGTGTGAGGGAGAGTGTGTGTGTGAGGGGAGTGTGTGTTGAGGGAGAGTGTGTGTGAGGGAGAGTGTGTGTGTGAGGGAGAGTGTGTGTGTGAGGAGAGAGTGTGTGAGGAGAGTGTGTGTGTGTGAGGGAGAGTGTGTGTGTGAGGGAGAGCGTGTGTGTGAGGGAGAGTGTGGTGTGAGGGAGAGTGTGTGTGTAAGGCAGAGTGTGTGTGTGAGGCAGAGTGTGTGTGTGAGGCAGAGTTTGTGTGTGAGGGAGAGTGTGTGAGTGAGGCAGAGTGTGTGTGTGAGGGAGAGCGTGTGTGTGAGGGAGAGTGTGTGTGTGAGGGAGAGTGTGTGTGTGAGGGAGAGTGTGTGTGAGGGAGTGTGTGTGTGAGGGAGAGCGTGTGTGTGAGGCAGAGTGTGTGTGACGGAGAGTGTGTGTGAGAGGCAGAGTGTGTGTGTGAGGGAGAGCGTGTGTTGTGAGGGAGTGTGTGTGTGTGAGGGAGAGTGTGTGTGTGAGGCAGAGTGTGTGTGAGGGAGAGTGTGTGTGTGAGGCAGAGTGTGTGTGTGAGGGAGAGTGTGTGTGTGAGGGAGAGGTGTGTGTGGAGGAGAGTGTGTGTGTGAGGGAGAGTGTGTGTGTGAGGGAGAGTGTGTGTGTGAGGGAGAGAGTGTGTGTGAGGGAGAGCGTGTGTGTGTGTGTGTGAGGGCGAGTGTGTGTGTGAGGCAGAGTGTGTGTGTGAGGGAGAGTGTGTGTGTGAGGCAGGTGTGTGTGTGAGGGAGAGTGTGTGTGTGAGGGAGAGTGTGTGTGTGAGGCAGAGTGTGTGTGTGAGGCAGAGTGTGTGTGTGAGGAGAGTGTGTGTGTGAGGAGAGTGTGTGTGTGAGGGAGAGTGTGTGTGTGAGGGAGAGCGTGTGTGTGAGGGAGAGTGTTTGTGTGAGGGAGAGAGTGTGTGTGAGGGAGAGCGTGTGTGTGAGGCAGAGTGTGTGTGAGGGAGTGTGTGTGTGTGAGGCAGAGTGTGTGTGTGAGGGAGAGTGTGTGTGTGAGGCAGAGTGTGTGTGTGAGGGAGAGTGTGTGTGTGAGGCAGAGTGTGTGTGTGAGGGAGAGTGTGTGTGTGAGGGAGAGTGTGTGTGTGAGGGAGAGTGTGTGTGTGAGGCAGAGTGTGTGTGTGTGAGGGAGAGTGTGTGTGTGAGGGAGAGTGTGTGTGTGAGGGAGAGTGTGTGAGTGAGGGAGAGTGTGTGTGTGAGGGAGAGTGTGTGTGTGAGGCAGAGTGTGTGTGTGAGGGAGAGGTGTGTGTGTGAGGGAGAGTGTGTGTGTGAGGCAGAGTGTGTGTGTGAGGGAGAGTGTGTGTGTGAGGGAGAGGGGGGAGAGTGTGTGTGTGAGGCAGAGTGTGTGTGTGAGGGAGAGTGTGTGTGTGAGGGAGAGTGTGTGTGTGAGGGAGAGTGTGTGTGTGAGGGAGAGTGTGTGTGTGAGGCAGAGTGTGTGTGTGAGGGAGAGTGTGTGTGTGAGGGAGAGTGTGTGTGTGAGGGAGAGTGTGTGTGTGAGGGAGAGTGTGTGTGTGAGGGAGAGCGTGTGTGTGAGGGAGAGCTTGTGTGTGAGGGAGAGCGTGTGTGTGAGGGAGAGTGTGTGTGTGAGGGAGAGTGTGTGTTGTGAGGGAGAGAGTGTGTGTGTGTGTGTGAGGGAGAGCGTGTGTGTGAGGGAGAGCGTGTGTTTGAGGGAGAGTGTGTGTGTGAGGCAGAGTGTGTGTGACGGAGAGTTTGTGTGTGAGGGAGAGCGTGTGTGTGAGGGAGAGTGTGTGTGTGAGGAGAGCGTGTGTGTGAGGGAGAGTGTGTGTGTGAGGGAGAGCGTGTGTGTGTGAGGCAGAGAGTGTGTGTGAGGCAGAGTGTGTGTGTGAGGAGAGCGTGTGTGTGAGGAGAGTGTGTGTGTGAGGGAGAGCGTGTGTGTGAGGCAGAGAGTGTGTGTGAGGCAGAGTGTGTGTGTGAGGGAGAGCGTGTGTGTGAGGGAGAGTGTGTGTGTGAGGGAGAGAGTGTGTGTGAGGGAGAGTGTGTGTGTGAGGGAGAGCGTGTGTGTGAGGGAGAGTGTGTGTGTGAGGGAGAGCGTGTGTGTGAGGCAGAGAGTGTGTGTGAGGCAGAGTGTGTGTGTGAGGGAGAGCGTGTGTGTGAGGGAGAGTGTGTGTGTGAGGGAGAGCGTGTGTGTGAGGCAGAGAGTGTGTGTGAGGCAGAGTGTGTGTGTGAGGGAGAGCGTGTGTGTGAGGGAAGAGTGTGTGTGTGAGGGAGAGAGTGTGTGTGAGGGAGAGTGTGTGTGTGAGGGAGAGCGTGTGTGTGAGGGAGAGTGTGTGTGTGAGGGAGAGCGTGTGTGTGACGGAGAGTGTGTGTGTGAGGGAGAGCGTGTGTGTGAGGGAGAGTGTGTGTGTGAGGGAGAGCGTGTGTGTGAGGCAGAGAGTGTGTGTGAGGGCAGAGTGTGTGTGTGAGGAGAGCGTGTGTGTGAGGGAGAGTGTGTGTGTGAGGGAGAGAGTGTGTGTGAGGGAGAGTGTGTGTGTGAGGGAGAGCGTGTGTGTGAGGGAGAGTGTGTGTGTGAGGCAGAGTGTGTGTGTGAGGAGAGCGTGTGTGTGGGGAGAGTGTGTGTGTGAGGGAGCGTGTGTGTGAGGGAGAGCGTGTGTGTGAGGCAGAGAGTGTGTGTGAGGCAGAGTGTGTGTGTGAGGGAGAGTGTGTGTGTGGGGAGAGTGTGTGTGTGAGGGAGAGTGGTGTGTGAGGGAGAGTGTGTGTGTGAGGGAGAGCGTGTGTGTGAGGGAGAGTGTGTGTGTGAGGCAGAGTGTGTGTGTGAGGGAGAGTGTGTGTGTGAGGCACAGTGTGTGTGTGAGGGAGAGTGTGTGTGTGAGGGAGCGTGTGTGTGAGGGAGAGGTGTGTGTGAGGGAGAGCGTGTGTGTGAGGCAGAGTGTGTGTGTGAGGGAGAGTGTGTGTGTGAGGCAGAGTGTGTGTGAGGGAGAGTGTGTGTGTGAGGCAGAGTGTGTGTGTGAGGGAGAGTGTGTGTGTGAGGGAGAGCGTGTGTGTGAGGGAGAGTGTGTGTGAGGGAGAGTGTGTGTGTGAGGGAGAGTGTGTGTGTGAGGGAGAGTGTGTGTGTGAGGGAGAGTGTGTGTGAGGGAGAGTGTGTGTGTGAGGGAGAGTGTGTGTGTGAGGGAGAGAGTGTGTGTGAGGGAGAGAGTGTGTGTGAGGGGAGAGTGTGTGTGTGAGGGAGAGTGTGTGTGTGAGGGAGAGAGTGTGTGTGTGAGGCAGAGTGTGTGTGTGAGGGAGAGTGTGTGTGTGAGGGAGAGTGTGTGTGTGAGGGAGAGTGTGTGTGTGAGGGAGAGTGTGTGTGAGGGAGAGTGTGTGTGTGAGGGAGAGTGTGTGTGTGAGGGAGAGTGTGTGTGTGAGGGAGAGTGTGTGTGTGAGGGAGAGTGTGTGTGAGGGAGAGCGTGGTGTGAGGAGAGAGTGTGTGTGAGGGAGAGTGTGTGTGTGAGGGAGAGTGTGTGTGTGAGGAGAGTGTGTGTGTGTGAGGCACAGTGTGTGTGTGAGGGATGTGTGTGTGTGTGAGGGAGAGTGTGTGTGTGTGGGAGAGTGTGGTGTGAGGGGGAGAGCGTTAGGACTTTTTAGGGGAGGAGAGAGTGTGTGTGAGGGAGAGTGTGTGTGTGAGGGAGAGCGTGTGTGTGGGAGAGGAGTGTGTGTGAGGGAGAGAGTGTGTGTGAGGCAGAGTGTGTGTGTGAGGAAGAGTGTGTGTGTGAGGGAGAGTGTGTGTGTGAGGCAGAGTGTGTGTGACGGAGAGTGTGTGTGTGAGGCAGAGTGTGTGTGTGAGGGAGAGCGTGTGTGTGAGGGAGAGAGTGTGTGTGAGGGAGAGTGTGTGTGTGAGGCAGAGTGTGTGTGTGAGGGAGAGAGTGTTCTGTAAGGGAGAGTGTGTGTGTGAGGGAGAGAGTGTGTGTGAGGGAGAGTGTGTGTGTGAGGGAGAGTGTGTGTGTGAGGGAGAGTTTGTGTGTGAGGGAGAGCGTGTGTGTGAGGGAGAGCGTGTGTGTGAGGGAGAGCGTGTGTGTGAGGCAGAGTGTGTGTGTGAGGGAGAGTGTGTGTGTGAGGGAGAGTTTGTGTGTGAGGAGAGCGTGTGTGTGTGTGTGTGAGGGAGAGCGTGTGTGTGAGGCAGAGTGTGTGTGTGAGGGAGAGAGTGTTCTGTAAGGGAGAGAGTTTGTGTGAGGAGAGCGTGTGTGTGAGGGAGAGTGTGTGTGTGAGGGAGAGTGTGTGTGTGAGGCAGAGTGTGTGTGTGAGGCAGAGTGTGTGTATGAGGCAGAGTGTGTGAGTGAGGGAGAGTGTGGGTGTGAGGGAGAGTGTGTGTGTGAGGCAGAGTTTGTGTGTGAGGAGAGTTTGTGTGTGAGGGAGAGTGTGTGAGTGAGGGAGAGTGTGTGTGTGAGGGAGAGTTTGTGTGTGAGGGAGAGTGTGTGTGTGAGGGAGAGAGTGTGTGTGAGGCAGAGTTTGTGTGTGAGGGAGAGTGTGTGTGTGAGGCAGAGTGTGTGTGTGAGGCAGAGTGTGTGTGTGAGGCACAGTTTGTGTGTGAGGGAGAGTGTGTGTGTGAGGGAGAGAGTGTGTGTGAGGGAGAGTGTGTGTGTGAGGCAGAGTGTGTGTGTGAGGGAGAGTGTGTGTGTGAGGGAGAGTGTGTGTGTGAGGGAGAGTGTGTGTGTGAGGGAGAGTGTGTGTGTGAGGGAGAGTGTGTGTGTGAAGGAGAGTGTGTGTGTGAGGGAGAGTGTGTGTGTGAGGGAGAGCGTGTGTGTGAGGCAGAGTGTGTGTGTGAGGGAGAGTGTGTGTGTGAGGGAGAGTGTGTGTGTGAGGGAGAGTGTGTGTGTGAGGGAGAGTGTGTGTGTGAGGGAGAGCGTGTGTGTGAGGGAGAGCGTGTGTGTGAGGGAGAGTGTGTGTGTGAGGGAGAGTGTGTGTGTGAGGGAGAGTGTGTGTGTGAGGGAGAGAGTGTGTGTGAGGGAGAGCGTGTGTGTGAGGCAGAGTGTGTGTGTGAGGGAGAGCGTGTGTGTGAGGGAGAGTGTGTGTGTGAGGGAGAGTGTGGTGTGTGAGGGAGAGTGTGTGTGTGAGGGAGAGTGTGTGTGTGAGGGAGAGTGTGTGAGGGAGAGTGTGTGTGTGAGGCAGAGTTTGTGTGTGAGGGAGAGAGTGTGTGTGAGGGAGAGTGTGTGTGTGAGGGAGGGGAGAGTGTGTGTGTGAGGCAGAGTGTCTGTGTGAGGGAGAGCGTGTGTGTGAGGCAGAGTGTGTGTGTGAGGGAGAGTGTGTGTGTGAGGCAGAGTGTGTGTGTGAGGGAGAGCGTGTGTGTGAGGCAGAGTGTGTGTGTGAGGCAGAGTTTGTGTATGAGGGAGTGTGTGTGTGTGAGGGAGAGTGTGTGTGAGGGAGGAGACTTTGTGTGAGGGAGAGTGTGTGTGTGAGGGAGAGAGTGTGTGTGAGCAGAGTTTGTGTGTGTGGAGTGTGTGTGTGTGAGGGAGAGTGTGTGTGTGAGGGAGAGAGTGTGTGTGAGGGAGAGTGTGTGTGTGAGGGAGAGAGTGTGTGTGAGGGAGAGTGTGTGTGTGAGGGAGAGCGTGTGTGTGAGGGAGAGCGTATGTGTGAGGGAGAGAGTGTGTGTGAGGGAGAGTGTGTGTGTGAGGGAGAGTGTGTGTGTGAGGGAGAGAGTGTGTGTGAGGGAGAGTGTGTGTGTGAGGGAGAGTGTGTGTGTGAGGGAGAGTGTGTGTGTGAGGGAGAGAGTGTGTGTGAGGGAGAGTGTGTGTGTGAGGGAGAGCGTGTGTGTGAGGCAGAGTGTGTGTGTGAGGGAGAGCGTGTGTGTGAGGGAGAGAGTGTGTGAGGCAGAGCGTGTGTGTGAGGGAGAGTGTGTGTGTGAGGGAGAGTGTGTGTGTGAGGGAGAGCGTGTGTGTGAGGCAGAGTGTGTGTGTGAGGGAGAGCGTGTGTGTGAGGGAGAGAGTGTGTGTGAGGGAGAGCGTGTGTGTGAGGGAGAGCGTGTGTGTGAGGGAGAGCATGTGTGTGAGGGAGAGCGTGTGTGTGAGGGAGAGAGTGTGTGTGAGGCAGAGTGTGTGTGTGAGGGAGAGTGTGTGTGTGAGGGAGAGTGTGTGTGTGAGGGAGAGTGTGTGTGTGAGGAGAGTGTGTGTGTGAGGGAGAGCGTGTGTGTGAGGGAGAGTGTGTGTGTGAGGGAGAGCGTGTGTGTGAGGGAGAGTGTGTGTGTGAGGGAGAGTGTGTGTGTGAGGGAGAGCGTGTGTGTGAGGGAGAGTGTGTGTGTGAGGGAGAGAGTGTGTGTGAGGGAGAGTGTGTGTGTGAGGCAGAGCGTGTGTGTGAGGGAGAGTGTGTGTGTGAGGGAGAGTGTGTGTGTGAGGGAGAGCGTGTGTGTGAGGCAGAGTGTGTGTGTGAGGGAGAGCGTGTGTGTGAGGGAGAGAGTGTGTGTGAGGGAGAGCGTGTGTGTGAGGGAGAGCGTGTGTGTGAGGGAGAGCATGTGTGTGAGGGAGAGCGTGTGTGTGAGGGAGAGAGTGTGTGTGAGGCAGAGTGTGTGTGTGAGGGGAGAGCGTGTGTGTGAGGGAGAGAGTGTGTGTGAGGGAGAGCGTGTGTGTGAGGGAGAGCGTGTGTGTGAGGGAGAGCATGTGTGTGAGGGAGAGCGTGTGTGTGAGGGAGAGAGTGTGTGTGAGGCAGAGTGTGTGTGTGAGGAAGAGTGTGAGTGTGAGGGAGAGTGTGTGTGTGAGGCAGAGTGTGTGTGACGGAGAGTGTGTGTGTGTGAGGCACAGTGTGTGTGTGAGGGAGAGTGTGTGTGTGAGGGAGAGTGTGTGTGTGAGGGAGAGCGTGTGTGTGAGGGAGAGCGTGTGTGTGAGGGAGAGAGTGAGTGTGAGGCAGAGTGTGTGTGTGAGGAAGAGTGTGTGTGTGAGGGAGAGTGTGTGTGTGAGGCAGAGTGTGTGTGACGGAGAGTGTGTGTGTGAGGCAGAGTGTGTGTGTGAGGGAGAGCGTGTGTGTGAGGGAGAGAGTGTGTGTGAGGGAGAGTGTGTGTGTGAGGGAGAGTTTGTGTGTGTGTGTGTGAGGAGAGCCTGTGTGTGAGGCAGAGTGTATGTGTGAGGGAGAGAGTGTTCTGTAAGGGAGAGTGTGAGTGTGAGGGAGAGAGTGTGTGTGAGGGAGAGCGTGTGTGTGAGGGAGAGTGTGTGTGTGAGGGAGAGTGTGTGTGTGAGGCAGAGTGTGTGTGTGAGGCAGAGTGTGTGTGTGAGGGAGAGTGTGGGTGTGAGGGAGAGTGTGTGTGTGAGGCAGAGTTTGTGTGTGAGGGAGAGTGTGTGAGTGAGGCAGAGTTTGTGTGTGAGGGAGAGTGTGTGTGTGAGACAGAGTTTGTGTGTGAGGGAGAGTGTGTGTGTGAGGGAGAGAGTGTGTGTGAGGCAGAGTTTGTGTGTGAGGGAGAGTGTGTGTGTGAGGCAGAGTGTGTGTGTGAGGCACAGTTTGTGTGTGAGGGAGAGTGTGTGTGTGAGGCAGAGTGTGTGTGTGAGGCACAGTTTGTGTGTGAGGGAGAGTGTGTGTGTGAGGGAGAGAGTGTGTGTGAGGGAGAGTGTGTGTGTGAGGCAGAGTTTGTGTGTGAGGGAGAGTGTGTGTGTGAGGCAGAGTGTGTGTGTGAGGGAGAGTGTGTGTGTGAGGCAGAGTGTGTGTGTGAGACAGAGTGTGTGTGTGAGGGAGAGTGTGTGTGTGAGGCAAAGTGTGTGTGTGAGGCAGAGTGTGTGTGTGAGGCACAGTTTGTGTGTGAGGGAGAGTGTGTGTGTGAGGGAGAGTTGTGTGTGGGTGAGGGAGAGTGGTGTGAGGGAGAGTGTGTGTGTGAGGGAGAGTGTGTGTGTGAGGGAGAGTGTGTGTGGGGCAGAGTGTGTGTGTGAAGGAGAGTGTGTGTGTGAGGGAGAGTGTGTGTGTGAGGGAGAGCGTGTGTGTGAGGCAGAGTGTGTGTGTGAGGGAGAGTGTGTGTGTGAGGGAGAGAGTGTGTGTGAGGCAGAGTGTGTGTGTGAGGGAGAGTGTGTGTGTGAGGGAGAGTGTGTGTGTGAGGGAGAGTGTGTGTGTGAGGGAGAGTGTGTGTGTGAGGCAGTGTGTGTGTGACGGAGAGTGTGTGTGTGAGGCAGAGTGTGTGTGTGAGGGAGAGCGTGTGAATGAGGGAGAGTGTGTGTGTGAGGGAGAGTGTGTGTGTGAGGGAGAGCGTGTGTGTGAGGCAGAGTGTGTGTGTGAGGGAGAGTGTGTGTGTGAGGGAGAGTGTGTGTGTGAGGGAGAGCGTGTGTGTGAGGGAGAGCGTGTGTGTGAGGGAGAGTGTGTGTGTGAGGGAGAGCGTGTGTGTGAGGCAGAGTGTGTGTGTGAGGGAGAGAGTGTGTGTGAGGGAGAGCGTGTGTGTGAGGCAGAGTGTGTGTGAGGGAGAGTGTGTGTGTGAGGCAGAGTGTGTGTGTGAGGGAGAGTGTGTGTGTGAGGGAGAGTGTGTGTGTGAGGGAGAGTGTGTGTGTGAGGGAGAGTGTGTGTGAGGGAGAGTGTGTGTGTGAGGGAGAGTGTGTGTGTGAGGGAGAGTGTGTGTGTGAGGCAGAGTGTGTGTGAGGGAGAGGTGTGTGTGTGAGGGAGAGTGTGTGTGTGAGGGAGAGTTTGTGTGTGAGTGAGAGTGTGTGTGTGAGGCAGAGTGTGTGTGTGAGGGAGAGAGTGTGTGTGAGGGAGAGCGTGTGTGTGTGTGTGTGTGTGAGGGAGAGCGTGTGTGTGAGGGAGAGCGTGTGTGTGTGTGTGTGTGTGAGGGAGAGCGTGTGTGTGAGGGAGAGTGTGTGTGTGAGGGAGAGTGTGTGTGTGAGGGAGAGTGTGTGTGTGAGGGAGAGTGTGTGTGTGAGGGAGAGTGTGTGTGTGAGGGAGAGTGTGTGTGTGAGGCAGAGTGTGTGTGTGAGGCAGAGTGTGTGTGTGAGGCAGAGTGTGTGTGTGAGGGAGAGTGTGTGTGTGAGGCAGACTTTGTGTGTGAGGGAGAGTGTGTGTGTGAGGGAGAGCGTGTGTGTGAGGCAGAGTGTGTATGTGAGGGAGAGAGTGTGTGTGAGGGAGAGTGTTTGTGTGAGGGAGAGTTGTGGTGAGGGAGAGTGTGTGTGAGGGAGAGTGTGTGTGTGAGGGAGAGTGTGCGTGTGAGGGAGTGTGTGTGTGAGGGAGTGTGTGTGTGAGGGAGTGTGTGTGTGAGGGAGAGTGTGTGTGTGAGGGATTGTGTGTGTGTGAGGGAGAGTGTGTGTGTGAGGGAGAGCGTGTGTGAGGGAGAGTGTGTGTGTGAGGGTGAGCGTGTGTGTGTGAGGGAGACTGTGTGTGTGAGGCAGAGTTTGTGTGTGAGGGAGTGTGTGTGTGTGAGGGAGAGAGTGTGTGTGAGGGAGAGCATGTGAGTGAGGCAGAGTGTGTGTGTGAGGGAGTGTGTGTGTGTGAGGGAGAGAGTGTGTGTGAGGGAGAGTGTGTGTGTGAGGCAGAGTGTGTGTGTGAGGGAGAGTGTGTGTGTGAGGGAGTGTGTGTGTGAGGGAGTGTGTGTGTGAGGGAGTGTGTGTGTGTGAGCGAGTGTGTGTGTGAGGGAGAGTGTGTGTGTGAGGGAGTGTGTGTGTGTGAGGGAGAGAGTGTGTGTGAGGGAGAGCGTCTGTGTGAGGGAGAGAGTGTGTGTGAGGGTGAGTGTGTGTGTGAGGGAGAGTGTGTGTGTGAGGGAGAGAGTGTGTGTGAGGGAGAGCGTCTGTGTGAGGGAGAGAGTGTGTGTGTGAGGGAGTGTGTGTGTGAGGGAGTGTGTGTGTGTGAGCGAGTGTGTGTGTGAGGGAGAGTGTGTGTGTGAGGGAGAGTGTGTGTGTGAGGGAGAGTGTGTGTGTGAGGCAGAGTGTGTGTGTGAGGGAGAGTGTGTGTGTGAGGGAGAGTGTGTGTGTGAGGGAGAGTGTGTGTGTGAGGCAGAGTGTGTGTGTGAGGCAGAGAGTGTGTGTGAGGCAGAGTGTGTGTGTGAGGGAGAGTGTGCGTGTGAGGCAGAGTGTGTGTGTGAGGTAGAGTGTGTGTGTGAGGGAGAGCGTGTGTGTGTGTGTGTGAGGGAGAGCGTGTGTGTGAGGGAGAGTGTGTGTGTGAGGGAGAGAGTGTGTGTGAGGGAGAGCGTGTGTGTGAGGGAGAGTGTGTGTGTGAGGCAGAGTGTGTGTGTGAGGGAGAGAGTGTGTGTGAGGCAGAGTGTGTGTGTGAGGGAGAGTGTGTGTGTGAGGCAGAGTGTGTGTGTGAGGGAGAGCGTGTGTGTGAGGGAGAGCGTGTGTGTGAGGGAGAGCGTGTGTGTGAGGGAGAGTGTGTGTGTGAGGGAGAGAGTGTGTGTGAGGGAGAGCGTGTGTGTGAGGGAGAGTGTGTGTGTGAGGCAGAGTTTGTGTGTGAGGCAGAGTGTGTGTGTGAGGGAGAGTGTGTGTGTGAGGGAGAGAGTGTGTGTGAGGGAGAGAGTGTGTGTGAGGCAGAGTGTGTGTGTGAGGGAGAGTGTGTGTGTGAGGGAGAGAGTGTGTGTGAGGCAGAGTGTGTGTGTGAGGGAGAGTGTGTGTGTGAGGGAGAGTGTGTGTGTGAGGGAGAGTGTGTGTGTGAGGGAGAGTGTGTGTGTGAGGCAGTGTGTGTGTGACGGAGAGTGTGTGTGTGAGGCAGAGTGTGTGTGTGAGGGAGAGCGTGTGAATGAGGGAGAGTGTGTGTGTGAGGGAGAGTGTGTGTGTGAGGGAGAGCGTGTGTGTGAGGCAGAGTGTGTGTGTGAGGGAGAGTGTGTGTGTGAGGGAGAGTGTGTGTGTGAGGGAGAGCGTGTGTGTGAGGGAGAGCGTGTGTGTGAGGGAGAGTGTGTGTGTGAGGGAGAGTGTGTGTGTGAGGGAGAGAGTGTGTGTGAGGCAGAGTGTGTGTGAGGGAGAGTGTGTGTGTGAGGCAGAGTGTGTGTGTGAGGGAGAGTGTGTGTGTGAGGGAGAGTGTGTGTGTGAGGGAGAGTGTGTGTGTGAGGGAGAGTGTGTGTGAGGGAGAGTGTGTGTGTGAGGGAGAGTGTGTGTGTGAGGGAGAGTGTGTGTGTGAGGGAGAGTGTGTGTGTGAGGGAGAGTGTGTGTGTGAGGGAGAGTGTGTGTGAGGGAGAGTGTGTGTGTGAGGGAGAGTGTGTGTGTGAGGGAGAGTGTGTGTGTGAGGCAGAGTGTGTGTGAGGGAGAGTGTGTGTGTGAGGGAGAGTGTGTGTGTGAGGGAGAGTTTGTGTGTGAGTGAGAGTGTGTGTGTGAGGCAGAGTGTGTGTGTGAGGGAGAGAGTGTGTGTGAGGGAGAGCGTGTGTGTGTGTGTGTGTGAGGGAGAGCGTGTGTGTGAGGGAGAGCGTGTGTGTGTGTGTGTGTGTGAGGGAGAGCGTGTGTGTGAGGGAGAGTGTGTGTGTGAGGGAGAGTGTGTGTGTGAGGGAGAGTGTGTGTGTGAGGGAGAGTGTGTGTGTGAGGGAGAGTGTGTGTGTGAGGGAGAGTGTGTGTGTGAGGCAGAGTGTGTGTGTGAGGCAGAGTGTGTGTGTGAGGCAGAGTGTGTGTGTGAGGCAGACTTTGTGTGTGAGGGAGAGTGTGTGTGTGAGGGAGAGTGTGTGTGTGAGGGAGAGTGTGTGTGTGAGGCAGACTTTGTGTGTGAGGGAGAGTGTGTGTGTGAGGGAGAGCGTGTGTGTGAGGCAGAGTGTGTATGTGAGGGAGAGAGTGTGTGTGAGGGAGAGTGTTTGTGTGAGGGAGAGTTTGTGTGTGAGGGAGAGCGTGTGTGTGTCAGGGAGAGTGTGTGTGTGAGGGAGAGTGTGTGTGTGAGGGAGAGTGTGCGTGTGAGGGAGTGTGTGTGTGAGGGAGTGTGTGTGTGAGGGAGTGTGTGTGTGAGGGAGAGTGTGTGTGTGAGGGATTGTGTGTGTGTGAGGGAGAGTGTGTGTGTGAGGGAGAGCGTGTGTGAGGGAGAGTGTGTGTGTGAGGGTGAGCGTGTGTGTGTGAGGGAGACTGTGTGTGTGAGGCAGAGTTTGTGTGTGAGGGAGTGTGTGTGTGTGAGGGAGAGAGTGTGTGTGAGGGAGAGCATGTGAGTGAGGCAGAGTGTGTGTGTGAGGCAGAGTGTGTGTGTGAGGGAGTGTGTGTGTGTGAGGGAGAGAGTGTGTGTGAGGGAGAGTGTGTGTGTGAGGCAGAGTGTGTGTGTGAGGGAGAGTGTGTGTGTGAGGGAGTGTGTGTGTGAGGGAGTGTGTGTGTGAGGGAGTGTGTGTGTGTGAGCGAGTGTGTGTGTGAGGGAGAGTGTGTGTGTGAGGGAGTGTGTGTGTGTGAGGGAGAGTGTGTGTGTGAGGGAGAGTGTGTGTGTGAGGGAGAGTGTGTGTGTGAGGGAGAGTGTGTGTGTGAGGGAGAGCGTCTGTGTGAGGGAGAGAGTGTGTGTGAGGGTGAGTGTGTGTGTGAGGGAGAGTGTGTGTGTGAGGGAGAGAGTGTGTGTGAGGGAGAGCGTCTGTGTGAGGGAGAGAGTGTGTGTGTGAGGGAGTGTGTGTGTGAGGGAGTGTGTGTGTGTGAGCGAGTGTGTGTGTGAGGGAGAGTGTGTGTGTGAGGGAGAGTGTGTGTGTGAGGGAGAGTGTGTGTGTGAGGCAGAGTGTGTGTGTGAGGCAGAGTGTGTGTGTGAGGGAGAGTGTGTGTGTGAGGGAGAGTGTGTGTGTGAGGCAGAGTGTGTGTGTGAGGCAGAGAGTGTGTGTGAGGCAGAGTGTGTGTGTGAGGGAGAGTGTGTGTGTGAGGCAGAGTGTGTGTGTGAGGTAGAGTGTGTGTGTGAGGGAGAGCGTGTGTGTGTGTGTGTGTGAGGGAGAGCGTGTGTGTGAGGGAGAGTGTGTGTGTGAGGGAGAGAGTGTGTGTGAGGGAGAGCGTGTGTGTGAGGGAGAGTGTGTGTGTGAGGCAGAGTGTGTGTGTGAGGGAGAGAGTGTGTGTGAGGGAGAGCGTGTGTGTGAGGGAGAGCGATTGTGTGAGGGAGAGCGTGTGTGTGAGGGAGAGTGTGTGTGTGAGGGAGAGAGTGTGTGTGAGGGAGAGCGTGTGTGTGAGGGAGAGTGTGTGTGTGAGGGAGAGTGTGTGTGTGAGGGAGAGAGTGTGTGTGAGGGAGAGAGTGTGTGTGAGGCAGAGTGTGTGTGTGAGGGAGAGTGTGTGTGTGAGGGAGAGTGTGTGTGTGAGGGAGAGTGTGTGTGAGGGAGAGTGTGTGTGTGAGGGAGAGAGTGTGTGTGAGGCAGAGTGTGTGTGTGAGGGAGAGTGTGTGTGTGAGGGAGAGTGTGTGTGTGAGGGAGAGTGTGTGTGTGAGGGAGAGTGTGTGTGTGAGGCAGTGTGTGTGTGACGGAGAGTGTGTGTGTGAGGCAGAGTGTGTGTGTGAGGGAAAGCGTGTGAATGAGGGAGAATGTGTGTGTGAGGGAGAGTGTGTGTTTGAGGGAGAGCGTGTGTGTGAGGCAGAGTGTGTGTGTGAGGGAGAGTGTGTGTGAGGCAGAGAGTGTGTGTGAGGGAGAGTGTGTGTGTGAGGGAGAGTGTGTGTGTGAGGGAGAGTGTTTGTGAGGGAGAGTGTGTGTGTGAGGGAGAGTGTGTGTGTGAGGGAGAGTGTGTGTGTGAGGCAGAGTGTGTGTGAGGGAGAGTGTGTGTGTGAGGGAGAGTGTGTGTGTGAGGGAGAGTTTGTGTGTGAGTGAGAGTGTGTGTGTGAGGCAGAGTGTGTGTGTGAGGGAGAGAGTGTGTGTGAGGGAGAGCGTGTGTGTGTGTGTGTGTGAGGGAGAGCGTGTGTGTGAGGGAGAGCGTGTGTGTGTGTGTGTGTGTGAGGGAGAGCGTGTGTGTGAGGGAGAGTGTGTGTGTGAGGGAGAGTGTGTGTGTGAGGGAGAGTGTGTGTGTGAGGCAGAGTGTGTGTGTGAGGCAGAGTGTGTGTGTGAGGGAGAGTGTGTGTGTGAGGGAGAGTGTGTGTGTGAGGCAGACTTTGTGTGTGAGGGAGAGTGTGTGTGTGAGGGAGAGTGTGTGTGTGAGGGAGAGTGTGTGAGTGAGGGAGAGTGTGTGTGTGAGGGAGAGTGTGTGTGTGAGGCAGAGTGTGTGTGTGAGGGAGAGTGTGTGTGTGAGGGAGAGTGTGTGTGTGAGGCAGAGTGTGTGTGTGAGGGAGAGTGTGTGTGTGAGGGAGAGTGTGTGTGTGAGGCAGAGTGTGTGTGTGAGGGAGAGTGTGTGTGTGAGGGAGAGTGTGTGTGTGAGGGAGAGTGTGTGTGAGGGAGAGTGTGTGTGTGAGGGAGAGTGTGTGTGTGAGGGAGAGTGTGTGTGTGAGGGAGAGCGTGTGTGTGAGGGAGAGCGTGTGTGTGAGGGAGAGCGTGTGTGTGAGGGAGAGTGTGTGTGTGAGGGAGAGTGTGTGTGTGAGGGAGAGAGTGTGTGTGAGGGAGAGCGTGTGTGTGTGTGTGAGGGAGAGCGTGTGTGTGAGGGAGAGAGTGTGTGTGTGTGTGTGAGGGAGAGCGTGTGTGTGAGGGAGAGCGTGTGTTTGAGGGAGAGTGTGTGTGTGAGGCAGAGTGTGTGTGACGGAGAGTGTGTGTGTGAGGGAGAGCGTGTGTGTGAGGGAGAGTGTGTGTGTGAGGGAGAGCGTGTGTGTGAGGCAGAGAGTGTGTGTGAGGCAGAGTGTGTGTGTGAGGGAGAGCGTGTGTGTGAGGGAGAGTGTGTGTGTGAGGGAGAGAGTGTGTGTGAGGGAGAGTGTGTGTGTGAGGGAGAGCGTGTGTGTGAGGGAGAGTGTGTGTGTGAGGGAGCGTGTGTGTGAGGGAGAGCGTGTGTGTGAGGCAGAGAGTGTGTGTGAGGCAGAGTGTGTGTGTGAGGGAGAGTGTGTGTGTGAGGGAGAGCGTGTGTGTGAGGGAGAGTGTGTGTGTGAGGCACAGTGTGTGTGTGAGGGAGAGTGTGTGTGTGAGGCAGAGTGTGTGTGTGAGGGAGAGAGTGTGTGTGAGGGAGAGTGTGTGTGTGAGGGAGAGAGTGTGTGTGAGGGAGAGTGTGTGTGTGAGGGAGAGTGTGTGTGTGAGGGAGAGTGTGTGTGTGAGGGAGAGTGTGTGTGTGTGAGGCACAGTGTGTGTGTGAGGGAGAGTGTGTGTGTGAGGGAGAGTGTGTGTGTGAGGCAGAGTGTGTGTGTGTGAGGCACAGTGTGTGTGTGAGGGAGAGTGTGTGTGTGAGGGAGAGTGTGTGTGTGAGGGAGAGCGTGTGTGTGAGGGAGAGCGTGTGTGTGAGGGAGAGAGTGTGTGTGAGGCAGAGTGTGTGTGTGAGGGAGAGTGTGTGTGTGAGGCAGAGTGTGTGTGACGGAGAGTGTGTGTGTGAGGCAGAGTGTGTGTGTGAGGGAGAGCGTGTGTGTGAGGGAGAGAGTGTGTGTGAGGGAGAGTGTGTGTGTGAGGGAGAGTTTGTGTGTGAGGGAGAGCGTGTGTGTGTGTGTGTGAGGGAGAGCGTGTGTGTGAGGCAGAGTTTGTGTGTGAGGGAGAGCGTGTGTGTGTGTGTGTGAGGGAGAGCGTGTGTGTGAGGCAGAGTGTGTGTGTGAGGGAGAGAGTGTTCTGTAAGGGAGAGAGTGTGTGTGAGGGAGAGCGTGTGTGTGAGGGAGAGTGTGTGTGTGAGGGAGAGTGTGTGTGTGAGGCAGAGTGTGTGTGTGAGGCAGAGTGTGTGTATGAGGCAGAGTGTGTGAGTGAGGGAGAGTGTGGGTGTGAGGGAGAGTGTGTGTGTGAGGCAGAGTTTGTGTGTGAGGGAGAGTGTGTGAGTGAGGCAGAGTTTGTGTGTGAGGGAGAGTGTGTGTGTGAGACAGAGTTTGTGTGTGAGGGAGAGTGTGTGTGTGAGGGAGAGAGTGTGTGTGAGGCAGAGTTTGTGTGTGAGGGAGAGTGTGTGTGTGAGGCAGAGTGTGTGTGTGAGGCAGAGTGTGTGTGTGAGGCACAGTTTGTGTGTGAGGGAGAGTGTGTGTGTGAGGGAGAGAGTGTGTGTGAGGGAGAGTGTGTGTGTGAGGCAGAGTGTGTGTGTGAGGGAGAGTGTGTGTGTGAGGGAGAGTGTGTGTGTGAGGCAGAGTGTGTGTGTGAGGGAGAGTGTGTGTGTGAGGGAGAGTGTGTGTGTGAGGGAGAGTGTGTGTGTGAGGGAGAGTGTGTGTGTGAGGGAGAGTGTGTGTGTGAAGGAGAGTGTGTGTGTGAGGGAGAGTGTGTGTGTGAGGGAGAGCGTGTGTGTGAGGCAGAGTGTGTGTGTGAGGGAGAGTGTGTGTGTGAGGGAGAGAGTGTGTGTGAGGCAGAGTGTGTGTGTGAGGGAGAGTGTGTGGATGAGGGAGAGAGTGTGTGTGAGGCAGAGTGTGTGTGTGAGGGAGAGTGTGTGTGTGAGGGAGAGTGTGTGTGTGAGGGAGAGTGTGTGTGTGAGGGAGAGTGTGTGTGTGAGGGAGAGTGTGTGGATGAGGGAGAGAGTGTGTGTGAGGCAGAGTGTGTGTGTGAGGGAGAGTGTGTGTGTGAGGGAGAGTGTGTGTGTGAGGGAGAGTGTGTGTGTGAGGGAGAGTGTGTGTGTGAGGGAGAGTGTGTGTGTGAGGGAGAGCGTGTGTGTGAGGGAGAGCGTGTGTGTGAGGGAGAGTGTGTGTGTGAGGGAGAGTGTGTGTGTGAGGGAGAGTGTGTGTGTGAGGGAGAGCGTGTGTGTGAGGGAGAGTGTGTGTGTGAGGGAGAGTGTGTGTGTGAGGGAGAGTGTGTGTGTGAGGGAGAGTGTGTGTGTGAGGGAGAGTGTGTGTGAGGGAGAGTGTGTGTGTGAGGCAGAGTTTGTGTGTGAGGGAGAGAGTGTGTGTGAGGGAGAGTGTGTGTGTGAGGGAGAGCGTGTGTGTGAGGCAGAGTGTGTGTGTGAGGCAGAGTGTCTGTGTGAGGGAGAGCGTGTGTGTGAGGCAGAGTGTGTGTGTGAGGGAGAGTGTGTGTGTGAGGCAGAGTGTGTGTGTGAGGGAGAGCGTGTGTGTGAGGCAGAGTGTGTGTGTGAGGCAGAGTTTGTGTATGAGGGAGTGTGTGTGTGTGAGGGAGAGTGTGTGTGAGGGAGAGACTTTGTGTGAGGGAGAGTGTGTGTGTGAGGGAGAGAGTGTGTGTGAGGCAGAGTTTGTGTGTGAGGGAGTGTGTGTGTGTGAGGGAGAGTGTGTGTGAGGGAGAGAGTGTGTGTGAGGGAGAGTGTGTGTGTGAGGGAGAGAGTGTGTGTGAGGGAGAGTGTGTGTGTGAGGGAGAGCGTGTGTGTGAGGGAGAGCGTATGTGTGAGGGAGAGAGTGTGTGTGAGGGAGAGTGTGTGTGTGAGGCAGAGTGTGTGTGACGGAGAGTGTGTGTGTGTGAGGCAGAGTGTGTGTGTGAGGGAGAGTGTGTGTGTGAGGGAGAGTGTGTGTGTGAGGGAGAGTGTGTGTGTGAGGGAGAGTGTGTGTGTGAGGGAGAGTGTGTGTGTGAGGGAGAGCGTGTGTGTGAGGGAGAGCGTGTGTGTGAGGGAGAGAGTGAGTGTGAGGCAGAGTGTGTGTGTGAGGAAGAGTGTGTGTGTGAGGGAGAGTGTGTGTGTGAGGCAGAGTGTGTGTGACGGAGAGTGTGTGTGTGAGGCAGAGTGTGTGTGTGAGGGAGAGCGTGTGTGTGAGGGAGAGAGTGTGTGTGAGGGAGAGTGTGTGTGTGAGGGAGAGTTTGTGTGTGAGGGAGAGCGTGTGTGTGTGTGTGTGAGGGAGAGCCTGTGTGTGAGGCAGAGTGTATGTGTGAGGGAGAGAGTGTTCTGTAAGGGAGAGTGTGAGTGTGAGGGAGAGAGTGTGTGTGAGGGAGAGCGTGTGTGTGAGGGAGAGTGTGTGTGTGAGGGAGAGTGTGTGTGTGAGGCAGAGTGTGTGTGTGAGGCAGAGTGTGTGTATGAGGCAGAGTGTGTGTGTGAGGGAGAGTGTGGGTGTGAGGGAGAGTGTGTGTGTGAGGCAGAGTTTGTGTGTGAGGGAGAGTGTGTGAGTGAGGCAGAGTTTGTGTGTGAGGGAGAGTGTGTGTGTGAGACAGAGTTTGTGTGTGAGGGAGAGTGTGTGTGTGAGGGAGAGAGTGTGTGTGAGGCAGAGTTTGTGTGTGAGGGAGAGTGTGTGTGTGAGGCAGAGTGTGTGTGTGAGGCACAGTTTGTGTGTGAGGGAGAGTGTGTGTGTGAGGCAGAGTGTGTGTGTGAGGCACAGTTTGTGTGTGAGGGAGAGTGTGTGTGTGAGGGAGAGAGTGTGTGTGAGGGAGAGTGTGTGTGTGAGGCAGAGTGTGTGTGTGAGACAGAGTGTGTGTGTGAGGGAGAGTGTGTGTGTGAGGCAAAGTGTGTGTGTGAGGCAGAGTGTGTGTGTGAGGCACAGTTTGTGTGTGAGGGAGAGTGTGTGTGTGAGGGAGAGTGTGTGTGTGAGGGAGAGTGTGTGTGTGAGGGAGAGTGTGTGTGTGAGGGAGAGTGTGTGTGTGAGGGAGAGTGTGTGTGGGGCAGAGTGTGTGTGTGAAGGAGAGTTTGTGTGTGAGGGAGAGTGTGTGTGTGAGGGAGAGTGTGTGTGTGAGGGAGAGAGTGTGTGTGAGGCAGAGTGTGTGTGTGAGGGAGAGTGTGTGTGTGAGGGAGAGAGTGTGTGTGAGGCAGAGTGTGTGTGTGAGGGAGAGTGTGTGTGTGAGGGAGAGTGTGTGTGTGAGGGAGAGTGTGTGTGTGAGGCAGTGTGTGTGTGACGGAGAGTGTGTGTGTGAGGCAGAGTGTGTGTGTGAGGGAGAGCGTGTGAATGAGGGAGAGTGTGTGTGTGAGGAGAGTGTGTGTGTGAGGGAGAGCGTGTGTGTGAGGCAGAGTGTGTGTGTGAGGGAGAGTGTGTGTGTGAGGGAGAGTGTGTGTGTGAGGGAGAGCGTGTGTGTGAGGGAGAGCGTGTGTGTGAGGGAGAGTGTGTGTGTGAGGGAGAGTGTGTGTGTGAGGGAGAGAGTGTGTGTGAGGGAGAGCGTGTGTGTGAGGCAGAGTGTGTGTGAGGGAGAGTGTGTGTGTGAGGCAGAGTGTGTGTGTGAGGGAGAGTGTGTGTGTGAGGGAGAGTGTGTGTGTGAGGGAGAGTGTGTGTGTGAGGGAGAGTGTGTGTGAGGGAGAGTGTGTGTGTGAGGGAGAGTGTGTGTGTGAGGGAGAGTGTGTGTGTGAGGCAGAGTGTGTGTGAGGGAGAGTGTGTGTGTGAGGGAGAGTGTGTGTGTGAGGGAGAGTTTGTGTGTGAGTGAGAGTGTGTGTGTGAGGCAGAGTGTGTGTGTGAGGGAGAGAGTGTGTGTGAGGGAGAGCGTGTGTGTGTGTGTGTGTGAGGGAGAGCGTGTGTGTGAGGGAGAGCGTGTGTGTGTGTGTGTGTGTGAGGGAGAGCGTGTGTGTGAGGGAGAGTGTGTGTGTGAGGGAGAGTGTGTGTGTGAGGGAGAGTGTGTGTGTGAGGGAGAGTGTGTGTGTGAGGGAGAGTGTGTGTGTGAGGGAGAGTGTGTGTGTGAGGGAGAGTGTGTGTGTGAGGGAGAGTGTGTGTGTGAGGGAGAGTGTGTGTGTGAGGCAGAGTGTGTGTGTGAGGCAGAGTGTGTGTGTGAGGGAGAGTGTGTGTGTGAGGGAGAGTGTGTGTGTGAGGCAGACTTTGTGTGTGAGGGAGAGTGTGTGTGTGAGGGAGAGCGTGTGTGTGAGGCAGAGTGTGTATGTGAGGGAGAGAGTGTGTGTGAGGGAGAGTGTTTGTGTGAGGGAGAGTTTGTGTGTGAGGGAGAGCGTGTGTGTGTCAGGGAGAGTGTGTGTGTGAGGGAGAGTGTGTGTGTGAGGGAGAGTGTGCGTGTGAGGGAGTGTGTGTGTGAGGGAGTGTGTGTGTGAGGGAGAGTGTGTGTGTGAGGGATTGTGTGTGTGTGAGGGAGAGTGTGTGTGTGAGGGAGAGCGTGTGTGAGGGAGAGTGTGTGTGTGAGGGTGAGCGTGTGTGTGTGAGGGAGACTGTGTGTGTGAGGCAGAGTTTGTGTGTGAGGGAGTGTGTGTGTGTGAGGGAGAGAGTGTGTGTGAGGGAGAGCATGTGAGTGAGGCAGAGTGTGTGTGTGAGGCAGAGTGTGTGTGTGAGGGAGAGTGTGTGTGTGAGGGAGAGTGTGTGTGTGAGGCAGAGTGTGTGTGTGAGGGAGAGTGTGTGTGTGAGGGAGTGTGTGTGTGAGGGAGTGTGTGTGTGAGGGAGTGTGTGTGTGTGAGCGAGTGTGTGTGTGAGGGAGAGTGTGTGTGTGAGGGAGAGAGTGTGTGTGAGGGAGAGCGTCTGTGTGAGGGAGAGAGTGTGTGTGAGGGTGAGTGTGTGTGTGAGGGAGAGTGTGTGTGTGAGGGAGAGAGTGTGTGTGAGGGAGAGCGTCTGTGTGAGGGAGAGAGTGTGTGTGAGGGTGAGTGTGTGTGTGAGGGAGAGTGTGTGTGTGAGGGAGAGAGTGTGTGTGAGGGAGAGCGTCTGTGTGAGGGAGAGAGTGTGTGTGTGAGGGAGTGTGTGTGTGAGGGAGTGTGTGTGTGTGAGCGAGTGTGTGTGTGAGGGAGAGTGTGTGTGTGAGGGAGAGTGTGTGTGTGAGGGAGAGTGTGTGTGTGAGGCAGAGTGTGTGTGTGAGGCAGAGTGTGTGTGTGAGGGAGAGTGTGTGTGTGAGGGAGAGTGTGTGTGTGAGGCAGAGAGTGTGTGTGAGGCAGAGTGTGTGTGTGAGGGAGAGTGTGTGTGTGAGGCAGAGTGTGTGTGTGAGGTAGAGTGTGTGTGTGAGGGAGAGCGTGTGTGTGTGTGTGTGAGGGAGAGCGTGTGTGTGAGGGAGAGTGTGTGTGTGAGGGAGAGAGTGTGTGTGAGGGAGAGCGTGTGTGTGAGGGAGAGTGTGTGTGTGAGGCAGAGTGTGTGTGTGAGGGAGAGAGTGTGTGTGAGGGAGAGCGTGTGTGTGAGGGAGAGCGTGTGTGTGAGGGAGAGCGTGTGTGTGAGGGAGAGTGTGTGTGTGAGGGAGAGAGTGTGTGTGAGGGAGAGCGTGTGTGTGAGGGAGAGTGTGTGTGTGAGGCAGAGTTTGTGTGTGAGGCAGAGTGTGTGTGTGAGGGAGAGTGTGTGTGTGAGGGAGAGAGTGTGTGTGAGGGAGAGAGTGTGTGTGAGGCAGAGTGTGTGTGTGAGGGAGAGTGTGTGTGTGAGGGAGAGAGTGTGTGTGAGGCAGAGTGTGTGTGTGAGGGAGAGTGTGTGTGTGAGGGAGAGTGTGTGTGTGAGGGAGAGTGTGTGTGTGAGGGAGAGTGTGTGTGTGAGGCAGTGTGTGTGTGACGGAGAGTGTGTGTGTGAGGCAGAGTGTGTGTGTGAGGGAGAGCGTGTGAATGAGGGAGAGTGTGTGTGTGAGGGAGAGTGTGTGTGTGAGGGAGAGCGTGTGTGTGAGGCAGAGTGTGTGTGTGAGGGAGAGTGTGTGTGTGAGGGAGAGTGTGTGTGTGAGGGAGAGCGTGTGTGTGAGGGAGAGCGTGTGTGTGAGGGAGAGTGTGTGTGTGAGGGAGAGTGTGTGTGTGAGGGAGAGAGTGTGTGTGAGGGAGAGCGTGTGTGTGAGGCAGAGTGTGTGTGAGGGAGAGTGTGTGTGTGAGGCAGAGTGTGTGTGTGAGGGAGAGTGTGTGTGTGAGGGAGAGTGTGTGTGTGAGGGAGAGTGTGTGTGAGGGAGAGTGTGTGTGTGAGGGAGAGTGTGTGTGTGAGGGAGAGTGTGTGTGTGAGGCAGAGTGTGTGTGAGGGAGAGTGTGTGTGTGAGGGAGAGTGTGTGTGTGAGGGAGAGTTTGTGTGTGAGTGAGAGTGTGTGTGTGAGGCAGAGTGTGTGTGTGAGGGAGAGAGTGTGTGTGAGGGAGAGCGTGTGTGTGTGTGTGTGTGAGGGAGAGCGTGTGTGTGAGGGAGAGCGTGTGTGTGTGTGTGTGTGTGAGGGAGAGCGTGTGTGTGAGGGAGAGTGTGTGTGTGAGGGAGAGTGTGTGTGTGAGGGAGAGTGTGTGTGTGAGGGAGAGTGTGTGTGTGAGGGAGAGTGTGTGTGTGAGGGAGAGTGTGTGTGTGAGGCAGAGTGTGTGTGTGAGGCAGAGTGTGTGTGTGAGGCAGAGTGTGTGTGTGAGGGAGAGTGTGTGTGTGAGGGAGAGTGTGTGTGTGAGGCAGACTTTGTGTGTGAGGGAGAGTGTGTGTGTGAGGGAGAGTGTGTGTGTGAGGGAGAGTGTGTGTGTGAGGCAGACTTTGTGTGTGAGGGAGAGTGTGTGTGTGAGGGAGAGTGTGTGTGTGAGGGAGAGTGTGCGTGTGAGGGAGAGAGTGTGTGTGAGGGAGAGTGTTTGTGTGAGGGAGAGTTTGTGTGTGAGGGAGAGCGTGTGTGTGTCAGGGAGAGTGTGTGTGTGAGGGAGAGTGTGTGTGTGAGGGAGAGTGTGCGTGTGAGGGAGTGTGTGTGTGAGGGAGTGTGTGTGTGAGGGAGTGTGTGTGTGAGGGAGAGTGTGTGTGTGAGGGATTGTGTGTGTGTGAGGGAGAGTGTGTGTGTGAGGCAGAGTGTGTATGTGAGGGAGAGAGTGTGTGTGAGGGAGAGTGTTTGTGTGAGGGAGAGTTTGTGTGTGAGGGAGAGCGTGTGTGTGTCAGGGAGAGTGTGTGTGTGAGGGAGAGTGTGTGTGTGAGGGAGAGTGTGCGTGTGAGGGAGTGTGTGTGTGAGGGAGTGTGTGTGTGAGGGAGTGTGTGTGTGAGGGAGAGTGTGTGTGTGAGGGATTGTGTGTGTGTGAGGGAGAGTGTGTGTGTGAGGGAGAGCGTGTGTGAGGGAGAGTGTGTGTGTGAGGGTGAGCGTGTGTGTGTGAGGGAGACTGTGTGTGTGAGGCAGAGTTTGTGTGTGAGGGAGTGTGTGTGTGTGAGGGAGAGAGTGTGTGTGAGGGAGAGCATGTGAGTGAGGCAGAGTGTGTGTGTGAGGCAGAGTGTGTGTGTGAGGGAGTGTGTGTGTGTGAGGGAGAGAGTGTGTGTGAGGGAGAGTGTGTGTGTGAGGCAGAGTGTGTGTGTGAGGGAGAGTGTGTGTGTGAGGGAGTGTGTGTGTGAGGGAGTGTGTGTGTGAGGGAGTGTGTGTGTGTGAGCGAGTGTGTGTGTGAGGGAGAGTGTGTGTGTGAGGGAGTGTGTGTGTGTGAGGGAGAGAGTGTGTGTGAGGGAGAGCGTCTGTGTGAGGGAGAGAGTGTGTGTGAGGGTGAGTGTGTGTGTGAGGGAGAGTGTGTGTGTGAGGGAGAGAGTGTGTGTGAGGGAGAGCGTCTGTGTGAGGGAGAGAGTGTGTGTGTGAGGGAGTGTGTGTGTGAGGGAGTGTGTGTGTGTGAGGGAGAGTGTGTGTGTGAGGGAGAGTGTGTGTGTGAGGGAGAGTGTGTGTGTGAGGCAGAGTGTGTGTGTGAGGCAGAGTGTGTGTGTGAGGGAGAGTGTGTGTGTGAGGGAGAGTGTGTGTGTGAGGCAGAGTGTGTGTGTGAGGCAGAGAGTGTGTGTGAGGCAGAGTGTGTGTGTGAGGGAGAGTGTGTGTGTGAGGCAGAGTGTGTGTGTGAGGTAGAGTGTGTGTGTGAGGGAGAGCGTGTGTGTGTGTGTGTGAGGGAGAGCGTGTGTGTGAGGGAGAGTGTGTGTGTGAGGGAGAGAGTGTGTGTGAGGGAGAGCGTGTGTGTGAGGGAGAGTGTGTGTGTGAGGCAGAGTGTGTGTGTGAGGGAGAGAGTGTGTGTGAGGGAGAGCGTGTGTGTGAGGGAGAGCGTGTGTGTGAGGGAGAGCGTGTGTGTGAGGGAGAGTGTGTGTGTGAGGGAGAGAGTGTGTGTGAGGGAGAGCGTGTGTGTGAGGGAGAGTGTGTGTGTGAGGCAGAGTTTGTGTGTGAGGCAGAGTGTGTGTGTGAGGGAGAGTGTGTGTGTGAGGGATAGAGTGTGTGTGAGGGAGAGAGTGTGTGTGAGGCAGAGTGTGTGTGTGAGGGAGAGTGTGTGTGTGAGGGAGAGAGTGTGTGTGAGGCAGAGTGTGTGTGTGAGGGAGAGTGTGTGTGTGAGGGAGAGTGTGTGTGTGAGGGAGAGTGTGTGTGTGAGGGAGAGTGTGTGTGTGAGGGAGAGTGTGTGTGTGAGGCAGTGTGTGTGTGACGGAGAGTGTGTGTGTGAGGCAGAGTGTGTGTGTGAGGGAGAGCGTGTGAATGAGGGAGAGTGTGTGTGTGAGGGAGAGTGTGTGTGTGAGGGAGAGCGTGTGTGTGAGGCAGAGTGTGTGTGTGAGGGAGAGTGTGTGTGTGAGGGAGAGTGTGTGTGTGAGGGAGAGCGTGTGTGTGAGGGAGAGCGTGTGTGTGAGGGAGAGTGTGTGTGTGAGGGAGAGTGTGTGTGTGAGGGAGAGAGTGTGTGTGAGGGAGAGCGTGTGTGTGAGGCAGAGTGTGTGTGAGGGAGAGTGTGTGTGTGAGGCAGAGTGTGTGTGTGAGGGAGAGTGTGTGTGTGAGGGAGAGTGTGTGTGTGAGGGAGAGTGTGTGTGTGAGGGAGAGTGTGTGTGAGGGAGAGTGTGTGTGTGAGGGAGAGTGTGTGTGTGAGGGAGAGTGTGTGTGTGAGGCAGAGTGTGTGTGAGGGAGAGTGTGTGTGTGAGGGAGAGTGTGTGTGTGAGGGAGAGTTTGTGTGTGAGTGAGAGTGTGTGTGTGAGGCAGAGTGTGTGTGTGAGGGAGAGAGTGTGTGTGAGGGAGAGCGTGTGTGTGTGTGTGTGTGAGGGAGAGCGTGTGTGTGAGGGAGAGCGTGTGTGTGTGTGTGTGTGTGTGAGGGAGAGCGTGTGTGTGAGGGAGAGTGTGTGTGTGAGGGAGAGTGTGTGTGTGAGGGAGAGTGTGTGTGTGAGGGAGAGTGTGTGTGTGAGGGAGAGTGTGTGTGTGAGGCAGAGTGTGTGTGTGAGGCAGAGTGTGTGTGTGAGGCAGAGTGTGTGTGTGAGGGAGAGTGTGTGTGTGAGGGAGAGTGTGTGTGTGAGGCAGACTTTGTGTGTGAGGGAGAGTGTGTGTGTGAGGGAGAGTGTGTGTGTGAGGCAGACTTTGTGTGTGAGGGAGAGTGTGTGTGTGAGGGAGAGTGTGTGTGTGAGGCAGACTTTGTGTGTGAGGGAGAGTGTGTGTGTGAGGGAGAGCGTGTGTGTGAGGCAGAGTGTGTATGTGAGGGAGAGAGTGTGTGTGAGGGAGAGTGTTTGTGTGAGGGAGAGTTTGTGTGTGAGGGAGAGCGTGTGTGTGTCAGGGAGAGTGTGTGTGTGAGGGAGAGTGTGTGTGTGAGGGAGAGTGTGTGTGTGAGGGAGAGTGTGTGTGTGAGGCAGACTTTGTGTGTGAGGGAGAGTGTGTGTGTGAGGGAGAGTGTGTGTGTGAGGCAGACTTTGTGTGTGAGGGAGAGTGTGTGTGTGAGGGAGAGCGTGTGTGTGAGGCAGAGTGTGTATGTGAGGGAGAGAGTGTGTGTGAGGGAGAGTGTTTGTGTGAGGGAGAGTGTGTGTGTGAGGGAGAGTGTGTGTGTGAGGGAGAGTGTGTGTGTGAGGGAGAGTGTGTGTGTGAGGGAGAGTGTGTGTGTGAGGCAGAGTGTGTGTGACGGAGAGTGTGTGTGTGAGGCAGAGTGTGTGTGTGAGGGAGAGCGTGTGAATGAGGGAGAGTGTGTGTGTGAGGGAGAGTGTGTGTGTGAGGGAGAGTGTGTGTGTGAGGGAGAGTGTGTGTGTGAGGGAGAGTGTGTGTGTGAGGGAGAGTGTGTGTGAGGGAGAGTGTGTGTGTGAGGGAGAGTGTGTGTGTGAGGGAGAGTGTGTGTGTGAGGCAGAGTGTGTGTGAGGGAGAGTGTGTGTGTGAGGGAGAGTGTGTGTGTGAGGGAGAGTGTGTGTGTGAGGGAGAGTTTGTGTGTGAGGGAGAGTGTGTGTGTGAGGGAGAGAGTGTGTGTGAGGGAGAGTTTGTGTGTGAGGGAGAGTGTGTGTGTGAGGCAGAGTGTGTGTGTGAGGGAGAGAGTGTGTGTGAGGGAGAGCGTGTGTGTGTGTGTGTGTGAGGGAGAGCGTGTGTGTGAGGGAGAGTGTGTGTGTGAGGGAGAGTGTGTGTGTGAGGGAGAGTGTGTGTGTGAGGGAGAGCGTGTGTGTGTGTGTGTGTGAGGGAGAGCGTGTGTGTGAGGGAGAGTGTGTGTGTGAGGGAGAGTGTGTGTGTGAGGGAGAGTGTGTGTGTGAGGGAGAGTGTGTGTGTGAGGGAGAGTGTGTGTGTGAGGGAGAGTGTGTGTGTGAGGCAGAGTGTGTGTGTGAGGCAGAGTGTGTGTGAGGGAGAGTGTGTGTGTGAGGGAGAGTGTGTGTGTGAGGCAGAGTGTGTGTGTGAGGGAGAGTTTGTGTGTGAGTGAGAGTGTGTGTGTGAGGCAGAGTGTGTGTGTGAGGGAGAGAGTGTGTGTGAGGGAGAGCGTGTGTGTGTGTGTGTGTGAGGGAGAGCGTGTGTGTGAGGGAGAGCGTGTGTGTGTGTGTGTGTGTGAGGGAGAGCGTGTGTGTGAGGGAGAGTGTGTGTGTGAGGGAGAGTGTGTGTGTGAGGGAGAGTGTGTGTGTGAGGGAGAGTGTGTGTGTGAGGGAGAGTGTGTGTGTGAGGCAGAGTGTGTGTGTGAGGCAGAGTGTGTGTGTGAGGGAGAGTGTGTGTGTGAGGGAGAGTGTGTGTGTGAGGCAGACTTTGTGTGTGAGGGAGAGTGTGTGTGTGAGGGAGAGTGTGTGTGTGAGGCAGACTTTGTGTGTGAGGGAGAGTGTGTGTGTGAGGGAGAGTGTGTGTGTGAGGCAGACTTTGTGTGTGAGGGAGAGTGTGTGTGTGAGGGAGAGCGTGTGTGTGAGGCAGAGTGTGTATGTGAGGGAGAGAGTGTGTGTGAGGGAGAGTGTTTGTGTGAGGGAGAGTTTGTGTGTGAGGGAGAGCGTGTGTGTGTCAGGGAGAGTGTGTGTGTGAGGGAGAGTGTGTGTGTGAGGGAGAGTGTGTGTGTGAGGGAGAGTGTGTGTGTGAGGCAGACTTTGTGTGTGAGGGAGAGTGTGTGTGTGAGGGAGAGTGTGTGTGTGAGGCAGACTTTGTGTGTGAGGGAGAGTGTGTGTGTGAGGGAGAGCGTGTGTGTGAGGCAGAGTGTGTATGTGAGGGAGAGAGTGTGTGTGAGGGAGAGTGTTTGTGTGAGGGAGAGTGTGTGTGTGAGGGAGAGTGTGTGTGTGAGGGAGAGTGTGTGTGTGAGGGAGAGTGTGTGTGTGAGGGAGAGTGTGTGTGTGAGGCAGAGTGTGTGTGACGGAGAGTGTGTGTGTGAGGCAGAGTGTGTGTGTGAGGGAGAGCGTGTGAATGAGGGAGAGTGTGTGTGTGAGGGAGAGTGTGTGTGTGAGGGAGAGTGTGTGTGTGAGGGAGAGTGTGTGTGTGAGGGAGAGTGTGTGTGTGAGGGAGAGTGTGTGTGAGGGAGAGTGTGTGTGTGAGGGAGAGTGTGTGTGTGAGGGAGAGTGTGTGTGTGAGGCAGAGTGTGTGTGAGGGAGAGTGTGTGTGTGAGGGAGAGTGTGTGTGTGAGGGAGAGTGTGTGTGTGAGGGAGAGTTTGTGTGTGAGGGAGAGTGTGTGTGTGAGGGAGAGAGTGTGTGTGAGGGAGAGTTTGTGTGTGAGGGAGAGTGTGTGTGTGAGGCAGAGTGTGTGTGTGAGGGAGAGAGTGTGTGTGAGGGAGAGCGTGTGTGTGTGTGTGTGTGAGGGAGAGCGTGTGTGTGAGGGAGAGTGTGTGTGTGAGGGAGAGTGTGTGTGTGAGGGAGAGTGTGTGTGTGAGGGAGAGCGTGTGTGTGTGTGTGTGTGAGGGAGAGCGTGTGTGTGAGGGAGAGTGTGTGTGTGAGGGAGAGTGTGTGTGTGAGGGAGAGTGTGTGTGTGAGGGAGAGTGTGTGTGTGAGGGAGAGTGTGTGTGTGAGGGAGAGTGTGTGTGTGAGGGAGAGTGTGTGTGTGAGGCAGAGTGTGTGTGTGAGGCAGAGTGTGTGTGAGGGAGAGTGTGTGTGTGAGGGAGAGTGTGTGTGTGAGGCAGAGTGTGTGTGTGAGGCAGAGTGTGTGTGTGAGGCAGAGTGTGTGTGTGAGGCAGAGTGTGTGTGTGAGGGAGAGTGTGTGTGTGAGGCAGAGTGTGTGTGTGAGGGAGAGTGTGTGTGTGAGGGAGAGTGTGTGTGTGAGGCAGAGTGTGTGTGTGAGGGAGAGTGTGTGTGTGAGGGAGAGTGTGTGTGTGAGGCAGAGTGTGTGTGTGAGGCAGAGTGTGTGTGTGAGGGAGAGTGTGTGTGTGAGGCAGAGTGTGTGTGTGAGGCAGAGTGTGTGTGAGGGAGAGTGTGTGTGTGAGGGAGAGTGTGTGTGAGGGAGAGTGTGTGTGTGAGGCAGAGTGTGTGTGTGAGGGAGAGTGTGTGTGTGAGGCAGAGTGTGTGTGTGAGGCAGAGTGTGTGTGAGGGAGAGTGTGTGTGTGAGGGAGAGAGTGTGTGTGAGGCAGACTTTGTGTGTGAGGGAGAGCGTGTGTGTGAGGGAGAGTGTGTGTGTGAGGGAGAGTGTGTGTGTGAGGGAGAGTGTGTGTGTGTGTGTGTGAGGGAGAGCATGTGTGTGAGGGAGAGTGTGTGTGTGAGGGAGAGTGTGTGTGTGAGGCAGAGTGTGTGTGTGAGGGAGAGAGTGTGTGTGAGGGAGAGCGTGTGTGTGAGGGAGAGTGTGTGTGTGAGGCAGAGTGTGTGTGTGAGGGAGAGAGTGTGTGTGAGGGAGAGTGTGTGTGTGAGGGAGAGCGTGTGTGTGAGGGAGAGCGTGTGTGTGAGGGAGAGTGTGTGTGAGGGAGAGTGTGTGTGTGAGGGAGAGTGTGTGTGTGAGGGAGAGTGTGTGTGTGAGGGAGAGTGTGTGTGTGAGGGAGAGTGTGTGTGTGAGGGAGAGAGTGTGTGTGTCAGGGAGAGTGTGTGTGTGAGGGAGTGTGTGTGTGAGGGAGTTTGTGTGTGAGGGAGAGTGTGTGTGTGAGGGAGTGTGTGTGTGAGGGAGAGTGTGTGTGTGAGGGAGAGTGTGTGTGTGAGGGAGAGTGTGTGTGTGAGGGAGAGTGTGTGTGTGAGGGAGAGAGTGTGTGTGTCAGGGAGAGTGTGTGTGTGAGGGAGTGTGTGTGTGAGGGAGTGTGTGTGTGAGGGAGTGTGTGTGTGTGAGGGAGAGTGTGCGTGTGAGGGAGAGTGTGTGTGTGAGGGAGTGTGTGTGTGAGGGAGTGTGTGTGTGAGGGAGTGTGTGTGTGAGGGAGAGTGTGTGTGTGAGGGAGAGTGTGTGTGTGAGGGAGAGTGTGTGTGTGAGGGAGAGTGTGTGTGAGGGAGAGTGTGTGTGTGAGGGAGAGTGTGTGTGTGAGGGAGAGTTTGTGTGTGAGGGAGAGTGTGTGTGTGAGGGAGAGAGTGTGTGTGAGGGAGAGTTTGTGTGTGAGGGAGAGTGTGTGTGTGTGTGTGTGTGAGGGAGAGCGTGTGTGTGAGGGAGATCGTGTGTGTGTGTGTGTGTGTGAGGGAGAGCGTGTGTGTGAGGGAGAGTGTGTGTGTGAGGGAGAGTGTGTGTGTGAGGGAGAGTGTGTGTGTGAGGGAGAGTGTGTGTGTGAGGCAGAGTGTGTGTGTGAGGCAGAGTGTGTGTGAGGGAGAGTGTGTGTGTGAGGGAGAGCGTGTGTGTGAGGGAGAGTGTGTGTGTGAGGGAGAGCGTGTGTGTGAGGGAGAGTGTGTGTGTGAGGCAGACTTTGTGTGTGAGGGAGAGTGTGTGTGTGAGGCAGAGTGTGTGTGTGAGGGAGAGCGTGTGTGTGAGCAGAGTGTGTATGTGAGGGAGAGAGTGTGTGTGAGGGAGAGTGTTTGTGTGAGGGAGAGTTTGTGTGTGTGAGGGAGAGTTTGTGTGTGAGGGAGAGTGTGTGTGTGTCAGGGAGAGTGTGTGTGTGAGGGAGAGCGTGTGTGTGAGGGAGAGCGTGTGTGTGAGGGAGAGTGTGTGTGTGAGGCAGAGTGTGTGTGTGAGGGAGAGTGTGTGTGTGAGGGAGAGTGTGTGTGTGTGTGTGTGAGGGAGAGCGTGTGTGTGAGGGAGAGTGTGTGTGTGAGGGAGAGAGTGTGTGTGAGGGAGAGCGTGTGTGTGTGTGTGTGAGGGAGAGAGTGTGTGTGAGGGAGAGCGTGTGTGTGAGGGAGAGTGTGTGTGTGAGGGAGAGCATGTGTGAAGGAGAGAGTGTGTGTGTGAGGGAGAGTGTGTGTGTGAGGGAGAGTGTGTGTGTGAGGGAGAGAGTGTGTGTGAGGGAGAGCGTGTGTGTGTGTGTGTGAGGGAGAGAGTGTGTGTGAGGGAGAGTGTGTGTGTGTGTGTGTGAGGGAGAGCGTGTGTGTGAGGGAGAGTGTGTGTGTGAGGGAGAGTGTGTGTGTGAGGAGAGAGTGTGTGTGAGGGAGAGCGTGTGTGTGTGTGTGTGAGGGAGAGAGTGTGTGTGAGGGAGAGCGTGTGTGTGTGTGTGTGAGGGAGAGCGTGTGTGTGAGGGAGAGTGTGTGTGTGAGGGAGAGAGTGTGTGTGAGGGAGAGCGTGTGTGTGTGTGTGTGAGGGAGAGAGTGTGTGTGAGGGAGAGTGTGTGTGTGAGGGAGAGTGTGTGTGTGAGGGAGAGTGTGTGTGTGAGGGAGAGTGTGTGTGTGTGTGTGTGAGGGAGAGCGTGTGTGTGAGGAGAGTGTGTGTGTGAGGGAGAGTGTGTGTGTGAGGGAGAGTGTGTGTGTGAGGGAGAGTGTGTGTGTGTGTGTGTGAGGGAGAGCGTGTGTGTGAGGGAGAGTGTGTGTGTGAGGGAGAGAGTGTGTGTGAGGGAGAGTGTGTGTGTGTGAGGGAGAGCATGTGTGAGAGGGAGAGCGTGTGTGAGGGAGAGCGTGTGTGTGAGGGAGGGCGTGTGTGTGAGGGAGAGAGTGTGTGTGAGGCAGAGTGTGTGTGTGAGGGAGAGAGTGTGTGTGAGGGAGAGTGTGTGTGTGAGGGAGAGTGTGTGTGTGACGGAGAGTGTGTGTGTGAGGCAGAGTGTGTGTGTGAGGCAGAGTGTGTGTGTGAGGGAGAGCGTGTGTGTGAGGGAGAGAGTGTGTGTGAGGCAGAGTGTGTGTGACGGAGAGTGTGTGTGTGAGGCAGAGTGTGTGTGTGAGGGAGAGTGTGTGTGTGAGGCAGAGTGTGTGTGACGGAGAGTGTGTGTGTGAGGCAGAGTTTGTGTGTGAGGGAGAGAGTGTGTGTGAGGGAGAGTGTGTGTGTGAGGGAGAGCGTGTGTGTGAGGCAGAGTGTGTGTGTGAGGCAGAGTGTCTGTGTGAGGGAGAGTGTGTGTGTGAGGGAGAGAATGTGTGTGAGGCAGAGTTTGTGTGTGAGGGAGTGTGTGTGTGTGAGGGAGAGTGTGTGTGAGGGAGAGAGTGTGTGTGAGGGAGAGTGTGTGTGTGAGGGAGAGAGTGTGTGTGAGGGAGAGTGTGTGTGTGAGGGAGAGTGTGTGTGTGAGGGAGAGCGTGTGTGTGAGGGAGAGTGTGTCTGTGAGGGAGAGTGTGTGTGTGAGGCAGAGTGTGTGTGTGTGAGGCACAGTGTGTGTGTGAGGGAGAGTGTGTGTGTGAGGGAGAGTGTGTGTGTGAGGGAGAGCGTGTGTGTGAGGGAGAGCGTGTGTGTGAGGGAGAGAGTGTGTGTGA
Source organism: Pristiophorus japonicus (assembly GCF_044704955.1). Lineage (NCBI taxonomy): Eukaryota > Metazoa > Chordata > Chondrichthyes > Pristiophoridae > Pristiophorus > Pristiophorus japonicus. The sequence continues at coordinate 44,320 of NW_027251011.1, forward strand.
GGGAGAGTGTGTGTGTGAGGGAGAGTGTGTGTGTGAGGCAGAGTGTGTGTGTGAGGGAGAGTGTGTGTGTGAGGCAGAGTGTGTGTGTGAGGAAGAGTGTGTGTGTGAGGGAGAGTGTGTGTGTGAGGGAGAGTGTGTGTGTGAGGGAGAGTGTGTGTGTGAGGGAGAGTGTGTGTGTGAGGGAGAGAGTGTGTGTGTCAGGGAGAGTGTGTGTGTGAGGGAGTGTGTGTGTGAGGGAGTGTGTGTGTGAGGGAGTGTGTGTGTGTGAGGGAGAGTGTGTGTGTGAGGGAGAGTGTGTGTGTGAGGGAGTGTGTGTGTGAGGGAGTGTGTGTGTGAGGGAGTGTGTGTGTGAGGGAGTGTGTGTGTGAGGGAGAGTGTGTGTGTGAGGGAGAGTGTGTGTGTGAGGGAGAGTGTGTGTGAGGGAGAGCGTGTGTGTGAGGCAGAGTGTGTGTGTGAGGCAGAGTGTGTGTGTGAGGGAGAGTGTGTGTGTGAGGCAGAGTGTGTGTGTGAGGCAGAGTGTGTGTGTGAGGCAGAGAGTGTGTGTGAGGCAGAGTGTGTGTGTGAGGGAGAGTGTGTGTGTGAGGCAGAGTGTGTGTGTGAGGTAGAGTGTGTGTGTGAGGGAGAGCGTGTGTGTGTGTGTGTGAGGGAGAGCGTGTGTGTGAGGGAGAGTGTGTGTGTGAGGGAGAGAGTGTGTGTGAGGGAGAGTGTGTGTGTGAGGCAGAGTTTGTGTGTGAGGCAGAGTGTGTGTGTGTGTGTGTGAGGGAGAGCGTGTGTGTGAGGGAGAGCGTGTGTGTGAGGGAGAGTGTGTGTGTGAGGCAGAGTTTGTGTGTGAGGCAGAGTGTGTGTGTGTGTGTGTGAGGGAGAGCGTGTGTGTGAGGGAGAGCGTGTGTGTGAGGGAGAGAGTGTGTGTGAGGGAGAGCGTGTGTGTGAGGGAGAGCGTGTGTGTCAGGGAGAGCGTGTGTGTGAGGGAGAGTGTGTGTGTGAGGCAGAGTTTGTGTGTGAGGGAGAGCGTGTGTGTGTGTGTGTGAGGGAGAGTGTGTGTGTGAGGGAGAGAGTGTGTGTGAGGGAGAGCGTGTGTGTGAGGGAGAGCGTGTGTGTCAGGGAGAGCGTGTGTGTGAGGGAGAGTGTGTGTGTGAGGCAGAGTTTGTGTGTGAGGGAGAGCGTGTGTGTGTGTGTGTGAGGGAGAGTGTGTGTGTGAGGGAGAGAGTGTGTGTGAGGGAGAGCGTGTGTGTGAGGGAGAGTGTGTGTGTGAGGCAGAGTTTGTGTGTGAGGCAGAGTGTGTGTGTGAGGGAGAGTGTGTGTGTGAGGGAGAGTGTGTGTGTGAGGCAGAGTTTGTGTGTGAGGCAGAGTGTGTGTGTGAGGGAGAGTGTGTGCGTGAGGGAGAGCGTGTGTGTGAGGCAGAGTTTGTGTGTGAGGCAGAGTGTGTGTGTGAGGGAGAGTGTGTGCGTGAGGGAGAGCGTGTGTGTGAGGCAGAGTTTGTGTGTGAGGGAGAGTGTGTGTGTGAGGGAGAGAGTGTGTGTGAGGCAGAGTGTATGTGTGAGGGAGAGTGTGTGTGTGAGGGAGAGAGTGTGTGTGAGGCAGAGTGTGTGTGTGAGGGAGAGTGTGTGTGTGAGGGAGAGTGTGTGTGTGAGGGAGAGTGTGTGTGTGAGGGAGAGTGTGTGTGTGAGGCAGAGTGTGTGTGACGGAGAGTGTGTGTGTGAGGCAGAGTGTGTGTGTGAGGGAGAGCGTGTGAATGAGGGAGAGTGTGTGTGTGAGGGAGAGTGTGTGTGTGAGGGAGAGTGTGTGTGTGAGGGAGAGTGTGTGTGTGAGGGAGAGTGTGTGTGTGAGGGAGAGTGTGTGTGTGAGGGAGAGTGTGTGTGTGTGAGGGAGAGTGTGTGTGTGAGGGAGAGTGTGTGTGTGAGGGAGAGTTTGTGTGTGAGGGAGAGTGTGTGTGTGAGGGAGAGAGTGTGTGTGAGGGAGAGTTTGTGTGTGAGGGAGAGTGTGTGTGTGAGGCAGAGTGTGTGTGTGAGGGAGAGAGTGTGTGTGAGGGAGAGCGTGTGTGTGTGTGTGTGTGAGGGAGAGCGTGTGTGTGAGGGAGAGTGTGTGTGTGAGGGAGAGTGTGTGTGTGAGGGAGAGTGTGTGTGTGAGGGAGAGCGTGTGTGTGTGTGTGTGTGAGGGAGAGCGTGTGTGTGAGGGAGAGTGTGTGTGTGAGGGAGAGTGTGTGTGTGAGGGAGAGTGTGTGTGTGAGGGAGAGTGTGTGTGTGAGGGAGAGTGTGTGTGTGAGGGAGAGTGTGTGTGTGAGGGAGAGTGTGTGTGTGAGGGAGAGTGTGTGTGTGAGGGAGAGTGTGTGTGTGAGGCAGAGTGTGTGATTAGGGAGAGTGTGTGTGTGAGGGAGAGTGTGTGTGTGAGGCAGAGTGTGTGTGTGAGGGAGAGTGTGTGTGTGAGGGAGAGTGTGTGTGTGAGGCAGAGTGTGTGTGTGAGGCAGAGTGTGTGTGAGGGAGAGTGTGTGTGTGAGGGAGAGTGTGTGTGTGAGGCAGAGTGTGTGTGTGAGGCAGAGTGTGTGTGTGAGGCAGAGTGTGTGTGTGAGGGAGAGTGTGTGTGTGAGGGAGAGTGTGTGTGTGAGGCAGAGTGTGTGTGTGAGGCAGAGTGTGTGTGAGGGAGAGTGTGTGTGTGAGGGAGAGTGTGTGTGTGAGGGAGAGTGTGTGTGTGAGGCAGAGTGTGTGTGTGAGGCAGAGTGTGTGTGTGAGGGAGAGTGTGTGTGTGAGGCAGAGTGTGTGTGTGAGGCAGAGTGTGTGTGAGGGAGAGTGTGTGTGTGAGGGAGAGTGTGTGTGTGAGGGAGAGTGTGTGTGTGAGGCAGAGTGTGTGTGTGAGGGAGAGTGTGTGTGTGAGGCAGAGTGTGTGTGTGAGGCAGAGTGTGTGTGAGGGAGAGTGTGTGTGTGAGGGAGAGAGTGTGTGTGAGGCAGACTTTGTGTGTGAGGGAGAGCGTGTGTGTGAGGGAGAGTGTGTGTGTGAGGGAGAGTGTGTGTGTGAGGGAGAGTGTGTGTGTGTGTGTGTGAGGGAGAGCATGTGTGTGAGGGAGAGTGTGTGTGTGAGGGAGAGTGTGTGTGTGAGGCAGAGTGTGTGTGTGAGGGAGAGAGTGTGTGTGAGGGAGAGCGTGTGTGTGAGGGAGAGTGTGTGTGTGAGGCAGAGTGTGTGTGTGAGGGAGAGAGTGTGTGTGAGGGAGAGTGTGTGTGTGAGGGAGAGCGTGTGTGTGAGGGAGAGCGTGTGTGTGAGGGAGAGTGTGTGTGAGGGAGAGTGTGTGTGTGAGGGAGAGTGTGTGTGTGAGGGAGAGTGTGTGTGTGAGGGAGAGTGTGTGTGTGAGGGAGAGAGTGTGTGTGTCAGGGAGAGTGTGTGTGTAAGGGAGAGTGTGTGTGTGAGGGAGAGTTTGTGTGTGAGGGAGAGTGTGTGTGTGAGGGAGAGAGTGTGTGTGAGGGAGAGTTTGTGTGTGAGGGAGAGTGTGTGTGTGTGTGTGTGTGAGGGAGAGCGTGTGTGTGAGGGAGAGCGTGTGTGTGTGTGTGTGAGGGAGAGCGTGTGTGTGAGGGAGAGTGTGTGTGTGAGGGAGAGTGTGTGTGTGAGGGAGAGTGTGTGTGTGAGGGAGAGTGTGTGTGTGAGGGAGAGTGTGTGTGTGAGGCAGAGTGTGTGTGTGAGGCAGAGTGTGTGTGAGGGAGAGTGTGTGTGTGAGGGAGAGCGTGTGTGTGAGGGAGAGTGTGTGTGTGAGGGAGAGCGTGTGTGTGAGGGAGAGTGTGTGTGTGAGGCAGACTTTGTGTGTGAGGGAGAGTGTGTGTGTGAGGCAGAGTGTGTGTGAGGGAGAGTGTGTGTGTGAGGGAGAGCGTGTGTGTGAGGGAGAGTGTGTGTGTGAGGGAGAGTGTGTGTGTGAGGGAGAGTGTGTGTGTGAGGGAGAGTGTGTGTGTGAGGGAGAGAGTGTGTGTGTCAGGGAGAGTGTGTGTGTAAGGGAGAGTGTGTGTGTGAGGGAGAGTTTGTGTGTGAGGGAGAGTGTGTGTGTGAGGGAGAGAGTGTGTGTGAGGGAGAGTTTGTGTGTGAGGGAGAGTGTGTGTGTGTGTGTGTGTGAGGGAGAGCGTGTGTGTGAGGGAGAGCGTGTGTGTGTGTGTGTGAGGGAGAGCGTGTGTGTGAGGGAGAGTGTGTGTGTGAGGGAGAGTGTGTGTGTGAGGGAGAGTGTGTGTGTGAGGGAGAGTGTGTGTGTGAGGGAGAGTGTGTGTGTGAGGCAGAGTGTGTGTGTGAGGCAGAGTGTGTGTGAGGGAGAGTGTGTGTGTGAGGGAGAGCGTGTGTGTGAGGGAGAGTGTGTGTGTGAGGGAGAGCGTGTGTGTGAGGGAGAGTGTGTGTGTGAGGCAGACTTTGTGTGTGAGGGAGAGTGTGTGTGTGAGGCAGAGTGTGTGTGTGAGGGAGAGCGTGTGTGTGAGGCAGAGTGTGTATGTGAGGGAGAGAGTGTGTGTGAGGGAGAGTGTTTGTGTGAGGGAGAGTTTGTGTGTGTGAGGGAGAGTTTGTGTGTGAGGGAGAGTGTGTGTGTGTCAGGGAGAGTGTGTGTGTGAGGGAGAGTGTGTGTGTGAGGGAGAGTGTGTGTGTGAGGGAGAGAGTGTGTGTGAGGGAGAGCGTGTGTGTGAGGGAGAGTGTGTGTGTGAGGCAGAGTGTGTGTGTGAGGGAGAGAGTGTGTGTGAGGGAGAGTGTGTGTGTGTGTGTGTGAGGGAGAGCGTGTGTGTGAGGGAGAGTGTGTGTGTGAGGGAGAGAGTGTGTGTGAGGGAGAGCGTGTGTGTGTGTGTGTGAGGGAGAGAGTGTGTGTGAGGGAGAGTGTGTGTGTGAGGGAGAGCATGTGTGAGGGAGAGAGTGTGTGTGAGGGAGAGTGTGTGTGAGGGAGAGAGTGTGTGTGAGGCAGAGTGTGTGTGTGAGGGAGAGTGTGTGTGTGAGGGAGAGAGTGTGTGTGAGGCAGAGTGTGTGTGTGAGGGAGAGTGTGTGTGTGAGGGAGAGTGTGTGTGTGAGGGAGAGTGTGTGTGTGAGGGAGAGCATGTGTGAGAGGGAGAGCGTGTGTGAGGGAGAGCGTGTGTGTGAGGGAGGGCGTGTGTGTGAGGGAGAGAGTGTGTGTGAGGCAGAGTGTGTGTGTGAGGGAGAGTGTTTGTGTGAGGCAGAGTGTGTGTGTGAGGGAGAGAGTGTGTGTGAGGGAGAGTGTGTGTGTGAGGGAGAGTGTGTGTGTGAGGCAGAGTGTGTGTGTGACGGAGAGTGTGTGTGTGAGGCAGAGTTTGTGTGTGAGGGAGAGAGTGTGTGTGAGGGAGAGTGTGTGTGTGAGGGAGAGCGTGTGTGTGAGGCAGAGTGTGTGTGTGAGGCAGAGTGTCTGTGTGAGGGAGAGTGTGTGTGTGAGGGAGAGAATGTGTGTGAGGCAGAGTTTGTGTGTGAGGGAGTGTGTGTGTGTGAGGGAGAGTGTGTGTGAGGGAGAGAGTGTGTGTGAGGGAGAGTGTGTGTGTGAGGGAGAGAGTGTGTGTGAGGGAGAGTGTGTGTGTGAGGGAGAGTGTGTGTGTGAGGGAGAGCGTGTGTGTGAGGGAGAGTGTGTGTGTGAGGGAGAGTGTGTGTGTGAGGCAGAGTGTGTGTGTGTGAGGCACAGTGTGTGTGTGAGGGAGAGTGTGTGTGTGAGGGAGAGTGTGTGTGTGAGGGAGAGCGTGTGTGTGAGGGAGAGCGTGTGTGTGAGGGAGAGAGTGTGTGTGAGGCAGAGTGTGTGTGTGAGGAAGAGTGTGTGTGTGAGGGAGAGTGTGTGTGTGAGGGAGAGTGTGTGTGTGAGGGAGAGTGTGTGTGTGAGGGAGAGTGTGTGTGTGAGGGAGAGAGTGTGTGTGTCAGGGAGAGTGTGTGTGTGAGGGAGTGTGTGTGTGAGGGAGTGTGTGTGTGAGGGAGTGTGTGTGTGTGAGGGAGAGTGTGTGTGTGAGGGAGAGTGTGTGTGTGAGGGAGAGTGTGTGTGTGAGGGAGAGTGTGTGTGAGGGAGAGTGTGTGTGTGAGGGAGAGTGTGTGTGTGAGGGAGAGTGTGTGTGTGTGTGTGTGTGAGGGAGAGCGTGTGTGTGAGGGAGAGTGTGTGTGTGAGGGAGAGTGTGTGTGTGAGGGAGAGTGTGTGTGTGAGGGAGAGTGTGTGTGTGAGGGAGAGTGTGTGTGTGTGTGTGTGTGAGGGAGAGCATGTGTGTGAGGGAGAGCGTGTGTGTGAGGGAGAGTGTGTGTGAGGGAGAGTGTGTGTGTGAGGGAGAGCGTGTGTGTGAGGGAGAGTGTGTGTGAGGGAGAGTGTGTGTGTGAGGGAGAGCGTGTGTGTGAGGGAGAGTGTGTGTGTGAGGCAGAGTGTGTGTGTGAGGCAGAGTGTGTGTGAGGGAGAGTGTGTGTGTGAGGGAGAGCGTGTGTGTGAGGGAGAGTGTGTGTGTGAGGCAGACTTTGTGTGTGAGGGAGAGTGTGTGTGTGAGGCAGAGTGTGTGTGTGAGGGAGAGCGTGTGTGTGAGGCAGAGTGTGTATGTGAGGGAGAGAGTGTGTGTGAGGGAGAGTGTTTGTGTCAGGGAGAGTGTGTGTGTGAGGGAGAGTGTGTGTGTGAGGGAGAGTGTGTGTGTGAGGGAGAGTGTGTGTGTGAGGGAGAGTGTGTGTGTGAGGGAGAGTGTGTGTGTGAGGGAGAGTGTGTGTGTGAGGGAGAGTGTGTGTGTGAGGGAGAGTGTGTGTGTGAGGGAGAGTGTGTGTGTGAGGGAGAGAGTGTGTGTGAGGGAGAGCGTGTGTGTGAGGGAGAGTGTGTGTGTGAGGCAGAGTGTGTGTGTGAGGGAGAGAGTGTGTGTGAGGGAGAGTGTGTGTGTGTGTGTGTGTGAGGGAGAGCGTGTGTGTGAGGGAGAGTGTGTGTGTGAGGGAGAGAGTGTGTGTGAGGGAGAGCGTGTGTGTGAGGGAGAGTGTGTGTGTGAGGGAGAGCGTGTGTGTGAGGGAGAGCGTGTGTGTGAGGGAGAGTGTGTGTGTGAGGGAGAGTGTGTGTGTGAGGGAGAGTGTGTGTGTGAGGGAGAGTGTGTGTGTGAGGGAGAGCATGTGTGAGAGGGAGAGCGTGTGTGAGGGAGAGCGTGTGTGTGAGGGAGAGAGTGTGTGTGAGGCAGAGTGTGTGTGTGAGGGAGAGTGTGTGTGTGAGGCAGAGTGTGTGTGTGAGGCAGAGTGTGTGTGTGAGGGAGAGCGTGTGTGTGAGGGAGAGAGTGTGTGTGAGGCAGAGGGTGTGTGACGGAGAGTGTGTGTGTCAGGCAGAGTTTGTGTGTGAGGGAGAGAGTGTGTGTGAGGGAGAGTGTGTGTGTGAGGGAGAGCGTGTGTGTGAGGCAGAGTGTGTGTGTGAGGCAGAGTGTCTGTGTGAGGGAGAGCGTGTGTGTGAGGCAGAGTGTGTGTGTGAGGGAGAGTGTGTGTGTGAGGGAGAGTGTGTGTGTGAGGCAGAGTGTGTGTGTGAGGGAGAGTGTGTGTGTGAGGCAGAGTGTGTGTGTGTGAGGCACAGTGTGTGTGTGAGGGAGGGTGTGAGTGTGAGGGAGAGAGTGTGTGTGAGGGAGAGTGTGTGTGTGAGGGAGAGTGTGTGTGTGAGGGAGAGCGTGTGTGTGAGGGAGAGTGTGTGTGTGAGGGAGAGTGTGTGTGTGAGGCAGAGTGTGTGTGTGTGAGGCACAGTGTGTGTGTGAGGGAGAGTGTGTGTGTGAGGGAGAGTGTGTGTGTGAGGGACAGCGTGTGTGTGAGGGAGAGCGTGTGTGTGAGGGAGAGAGTGTGTGTGAGGCAGAGTGTGTGTGTGAGGAAGAGTGTGTGTGTGAGGGAGAGTGTGTGTGTGAGGCAGAGTTTGTGTGTGAGGGAGAGCGTGTGTGTGTGTGTGTGAGGGAGAGTGTGTGTGTGAGGGAGAGAGTGTGTGTGAGGGAGAGCGTGTGTGTGAGGGAGAGCGTGTGTGTCAGGGAGAGCGTGTGTGTGAGGGAGAGTGTGTGTGTGAGGCAGAGTTTGTGTGTGAGGGAGAGCGTGTGTGTGTGTGTGTGAGGGAGAGTGTGTGTGTGAGGGAGAGAGTGTGTGTGAGGGAGAGCGTGTGTGTGAGGGAGAGTGTGTGTGTGAGGCAGAGTTTGTGTGTGAGGCAGAGTGTGTGTGTGAGGGAGAGTGTGTGTGTGAGGGAGAGTGTGTGTGTGAGGCAGAGTTTGTGTGTGAGGCAGAGTGTGTGTGTGAGGGAGAGTGTGTGCGTGAGGGAGAGCGTGTGTGTGAGGCAGAGTTTGTGTGTGAGGCAGAGTGTGTGTGTGAGGGAGAGTGTGTGCGTGAGGGAGAGCGTGTGTGTGAGGGAGAGAGTGTGTGTGAGGCAGAGTGTATGTGTGAGGGAGAGTGTGTGTGTGAGGGAGAGAGTGTGTGTGAGGCAGAGTGTGTGTGTGAGGGAGAGTGTGTGTGTGAGGGAGAGTGTGTGTGTGAGGGAGAGTGTGTGTGTGAGGGAGAGTGTGTGTGTGAGGCAGAGTGTGTGTGACGGAGAGTGTGTGTGTGAGGCAGAGTGTGTGTGTGAGGGAGAGCGTGTGAATGAGGGAGAGTGTGTGTGTGAGGGAGAGTGTGTGTGTGAGGGAGAGTGTGTGTGTGAGGGAGAGTGTGTGTGTGAGGGAGAGTGTGTGTGTGAGGGAGAGTGTGTGTGAGGGAGAGTGTGTGTGTGAGGGAGAGTGTGTGTGTGAGGGAGAGTGTGTGTGTGAGGCAGAGTGTGTGTGAGGGAGAGTGTGTGTGTGAGGGAGAGTGTGTGTGTGAGGGAGAGTGTGTGTGTGAGGGAGAGTTTGTGTGTGAGGGAGAGTGTGTGTGTGAGGGAGAGAGTGTGTGTGAGGGAGAGTTTGTGTGTGAGGGAGAGTGTGTGTGTGAGGCAGAGTGTGTGTGTGAGGGAGAGAGTGTGTGTGAGGGAGAGCGTGTGTGTGAGGGAGAGTGTGTGTGTGAGGGAGAGTGTGTGTGTGAGGGAGAGTGTGTGTGTGAGGGAGAGCGTGTGTGTGTGTGTGTGTGAGGGAGAGCGTGTGTGTGAGGGAGAGTGTGTGTGTGAGGGAGAGTGTGTGTGTGAGGGAGAGTGTGTGTGTGAGGGAGAGTGTGTGTGTGAGGGAGAGTGTGTGTGTGAGGGAGAGTGTGTGTGTGAGGGAGAGTGTGTGTGTGAGGGAGAGTGTGTGTGTGAGGGAGAGTGTGTGTGTGAGGCAGAGTGTGTGATTAGGGAGAGTGTGTGTGTGAGGGAGAGTGTGTGTGTGAGGCAGAGTGTGTGTGTGAGGGAGAGTGTGTGTGTGAGGGAGAGTGTGTGTGTGAGGCAGAGTGTGTGTGTGAGGCAGAGTGTGTGTGAGGGAGAGTGTGTGTGTGAGGGAGAGTGTGTGTGTGAGGCAGAGTGTGTGTGTGAGGCAGAGTGTGTGTGTGAGGCAGAGTGTGTGTGTGAGGGAGAGTGTGTGTGTGAGGGAGAGTGTGTGTGTGAGGCAGAGTGTGTGTGTGAGGCAGAGTGTGTGTGTGAGGGAGAGTGTGTGTGTGAGGGAGAGTGTGTGTGTGAGGCAGAGTGTGTGTGTGAGGCAGAGTGTGTGTGTGAGGGAGAGTGTGTGTGTGAGGCAGAGTGTGTGTGTGAGGCAGAGTGTGTGTGAGGGAGAGTGTGTGTGTGAGGGAGAGTGTGTGTGTGAGGGAGAGTGTGTGTGTGAGGCAGAGTGTGTGTGTGAGGGAGAGTGTGTGTGTGAGGCAGAGTGTGTGTGTGAGGCAGAGTGTGTGTGAGGGAGAGTGTGTGTGTGAGGGAGAGAGTGTGTGTGAGGCAGACTTTGTGTGTGAGGGAGAGCGTGTGTGTGAGGGAGAGTGTGTGTGTGAGGGAGAGTGTGTGTGTGAGGGAGAGTGTGTGTGTGTGTGTGTGAGGGAGAGCATGTGTGTGAGGGAGAGTGTGTGTGTGAGGGAGAGTGTGTGTGTGAGGCAGAGTGTGTGTGTGAGGGAGAGAGTGTGTGTGAGGGAGAGCGTGTGTGTGAGGGAGAGTGTGTGTGTGAGGCAGAGTGTGTGTGTGAGGGAGAGAGTGTGTGTGAGGGAGAGTGTGTGTGTGAGGGAGAGCGTGTGTGTGAGGGAGAGCGTGTGTGTGAGGGAGAGTGTGTGTGAGGGAGAGTGTGTGTGTGAGGGAGAGTGTGTGTGTGAGGGAGAGTGTGTGTGTGAGGGAGAGTGTGTGTGTGAGGGAGAGTGTGTGTGTGAGGGAGAGAGTGTGTGTGTCAGGGAGAGTGTGTGTGTGAGGGAGTGTGTGTGTGAGGGAGTTTGTGTGTGAGGGAGAGTGTGTGTGTGAGGGAGTGTGTGTGTGAGGGAGAGTGTGTGTGTGAGGGAGAGTGTGTGTGTGAGGGAGAGTGTGTGTGTGAGGGAGAGTGTGTGTGTGAGGGAGAGAGTGTGTGTGTCAGGGAGAGTGTGTGTGTGAGGGAGTGTGTGTGTGAGGGAGTGTGTGTGTGAGGGAGTGTGTGTGTGTGAGGGAGAGTGTGTGTGTGAGGGAGAGTGTGTGTGTGAGGGAGTGTGTGTGTGAGGGAGTGTGTGTGTGAGGGAGTGTGTGTGTGAGGGAGAGTGTGTGTGTGAGGGAGAGTGTGTGTGTGAGGGAGAGTGTGTGTGTGAGGGAGAGTGTGTGTGAGGGAGAGTGTGTGTGTGAGGGAGAGTGTGTGTGTGAGGGAGAGTTTGTGTGTGAGGGAGAGTGTGTGTGTGAGGGAGAGAGTGTGTGTGAGGGAGAGTTTGTGTGTGAGGGAGAGTGTGTGTGTGTGTGTGTGTGAGGGAGAGCGTGTGTGTGAGGGAGAGCGTGTGTGTGTGTGTGTGTGAGGGAGAGCGTGTGTGTGAGGGAGAGTGTGTGTGTGAGGGAGAGTGTGTGTGTGAGGGAGAGTGTGTGTGTGAGGGAGAGTGTGTGTGTGAGGGAGAGTGTGTGTGTGAGGGAGAGTGTGTGTGTGAGGCAGAGTGTGTGTGTGAGGCAGAGTGTGTGTGAGGGAGAGTGTGTGTGTGAGGGAGAGCGTGTGTGTGAGGGAGAGTGTGTGTGTGAGGGAGAGTGTGTGTGTGAGGCAGAGTGTGTGTGTGAGGGAGAGCGTGTGTGTGAGGCAGAGTGTGTATGTGAGGGAGAGAGTGTGTGTGAGGGAGAGTGTTTGTGTGAGGGAGAGTTTGTGTGTGTGAGGGAGAGTTTGTGTGTGAGGGAGAGTGTGTGTGTGTCAGGGAGAGTGTGTGTGTGAGGGAGAGTGTGTGTGTGAGGGAGAGTGTGTGTGTGAGGGAGAGAGTGTGTGTGAGGGAGAGCGTGTGTGTGAGGGAGAGTGTGTGTGTGAGGGAGAGAGTGTGTGTGAGGGAGAGTGTGTGTGTGTGTGTGTGAGGGAGATCGTGTGTGTGAGGGAGAGCGTGTGTGTGAGGCAGAGTGTGTGTGTGAGGGAGAGAGTGTGTGTGAGGGAGAGTGTGTGTGTGTGTGTGTGAGGGAGATCGTGTGTGTGAGGGAGAGTGTGTGTGTGAGGGAGAGAGTGTGTGTGAGGGAGAGCGTGTGTGTGTGTGTGTGAGGGAGAGAGTGTGTGTGAGGGAGAGTGTGTGTGTGAGGGAGAGCATGTGTGAGGGAGAGAGTGTGTGTGAGGAGAGTGTGGTGTGAGGGAGAGAGTGTGTGTGAGGCAGAGTGTGTGTGTGAGGAGAGTGTGTGTGTGAGGGAGAGAGTGTGTGTGAGGCAGAGTGTGTGTGTGAGGGAGAGTGGGGGTGAGGGAGAGTGTGTGTGTGAGGGAGAGTGTGTGTGTGAGGGAGAGCATGTGTGAGAGGGAGAGCGTGTGTGAGGGAGAGCGTGTGTGTGAGGGAGGGCGTGTGTGTGAGGGAGAGAGTGTGTGTGAGGGAGAGTGTGTGTGTGAGGGAGAGTGTGTGTGTGAGGCAGAGTGTGTGTGTGAGGGAGAGAGTGTGTGTGAGGGAGAGTGTGTGTGTGAGGGAGAGTGTGTGTGTGAGGCAGAGTGTGTGTGTGACGGAGAGTGTGTGTGTGAGGCAGAGTTTGTGTGTGAGGGAGAGAGTGTGTGTGAGGGAGAGTGTGTGTGTGAGGGAGAGTGTGTGTGTGAGGGAGAGAGTGTGTGTGAGGGAGAGCGTGTGTGTGAGGGAGAGTGTGTGTGTGAGGGAGAGTGTGTGTGTGAGGCAGAGTGTGTGTGTGAGGGAGAGTGTGTGTGTGAGGGAGAGAGTGTGTGTGAGGGAGAGCGTCTGTGTGAGGGAGAGAGTGTGTGTGAGGGTGAGTGTGTGTGTGAGGGAGAGTGTGTGTGTGAGGGAGAGAGTGTGTGTGAGGGAGAGCGTCTGTGTGAGGGAGAGAGTGTGTGTGTGAGGGAGTGTGTGTGTGAGGGAGTGTGTGTGTGTGAGCGAGTGTGTGTGTGAGGGAGAGTGTGTGTGTGAGGGAGAGTGTGTGTGTGAGGGAGAGTGTGTGTGTGAGCGAGTGTGTGTGTGAGGGAGAGTGTGTGTGTGAGGGAGAGCGTGTGTGTGAGGGAGAGTGTGTGTGTGAGGGAGAGTGTGTGTGTGAGCGAGTGTGTGTGTGAGGGAGAGTGTGTGTGTGAGGGAGAGTGTGTGTGTGAGGGAGAGTGTGTGTGTGAGGGAGAGTGTGTGTGTGAGGCAGAGTGTGTGTGTGAGGCAGAGTGTGTGTGTGAGGGAGAGTGTGTGTGTGAGGGAGAGTGTGTGTGTGAGCGAGTGTGTGTGTGAGGGAGAGTGTGTGTGTGAGGGAGAGTGTGTGTGTGAGGCAGAGTGTGTGTGTGAGGTAGAGTGTGTGTGTGAGGGAGAGCGTGTGTGTGTGTGTGTGAGGGAGAGCGTGTGTGTGAGGGAGAGTGTGTGTGTGAGGGAGAGAGTGTGTGTGAGGGAGAGCGTGTGTGTGAGGGAGAGTGTGTGTGTGAGGCAGAGTGTGTGTGTGAGGGAGAGAGTGTGTGTGTGAGGGAGAGTGTGTGTGTGAGGGAGAGCGTGTGTGTCAGGGAGAGCGTGTGTGTGAGGGAGAGTGTGTGTGTGAGGGAGAGAGTGTGTGTGAGGGAGAGCGTGTGTGTGAGGGAGAGTGTGTGTGTGAGGCAGAGTTTGTGTGTGAGGCAGAGTGTGTGTGTGAGGGAGAGTGTGTGCGTGAGGGAGAGCGTGTGTGTGAGGCAGAGTTTGTGTGTGAGGCAGAGTGTGTGTGTGAGGGAGAGTGTGTGCGTGAGGGAGAGCGTGTGTGTGAGGCAGAGTTTGTGTGTGAGGGAGAGTGTGTGTGTGAGGGAGAGAGTGTGTGTGAGGGAGAGTGTGTGTGTGAGGGAGAGTGTGTGTGTGAGGGAGAGAGTGTGTGTGAGGCAGAGTGTATGTGTGAGGGAGAGTGTGTGTGTGAGGGAGAGAGTGTGTGTGAGGCAGAGTGTGTGTGTGAGGGAGAGTGTGTGTGTGAGGGAGAGTGTGTGTGTGAGGGAGAGTGTGTGTGTGAGGGAGAGTGTGTGTGTGAGGCAGAGTGTGTGTGACGGAGAGTGTGTGTGTGAGGCAGAGTGTGTGTGTGAGGGAGAGCGTGTGAATGAGGGAGAGTGTGTGTGTGAGGGAGAGTGTGTGTGTGAGGGAGAGTGTGTGTGTGAGGGAGAGTGTGTGTGTGAGGGAGAGTGTGTGTGTGAGGGAGAGTGTGTGTGAGGGAGAGTGTGTGTGTGAGGGAGAGTGTGTGTGTGAGGGAGAGTGTGTGTGTGAGGCAGAGTGTGTGTGAGGGAGAGTGTGTGTGTGAGGGAGAGTGTGTGTGTGAGGGAGAGTGTGTGTGTGAGGGAGAGTTTGTGTGTGAGGGAGAGTGTGTGTGTGAGGGAGAGAGTGTGTGTGAGGGAGAGTTTGTGTGTGAGGGAGAGTGTGTGTGTGAGGCAGAGTGTGTGTGTGAGGGAGAGAGTGTGTGTGAGGGAGAGCGTGTGTGTGTGTGTGTGTGAGGGAGAGCGTGTGTGTGAGGGAGAGTGTGTGTGTGAGGGAGAGTGTGTGTGTGAGGGAGAGTGTGTGTGTGAGGGAGAGCGTGTGTGTGTGTGTGTGTGAGGGAGAGCGTGTGTGTGAGGGAGAGTGTGTGTGTGAGGGAGAGTGTGTGTGTGAGGGAGAGTGTGTGTGTGAGGGAGAGTGTGTGTGTGAGGGAGAGTGTGTGTGTGAGGGAGAGTGTGTGTGTGAGGGAGAGTGTGTGTGTGAGGGAGAGTGTGTGTGTGAGGGAGAGTGTGTGTGTGAGGCAGAGTGTGTGATTAGGGAGAGTGTGTGTGTGAGGGAGAGTGTGTGTGTGAGGCAGAGTGTGTGTGTGAGGGAGAGTGTGTGTGTGAGGGAGAGTGTGTGTGTGAGGCAGAGTGTGTGTGTGAGGCAGAGTGTGTGTGAGGGAGAGTGTGTGTGTGAGGCAGAGTGTGTGTGTGAGGGAGAGTGTGTGTGTGAGGGAGAGTGTGTGTGTGAGGCAGAGTGTGTGTGTGAGGCAGAGTGTGTGTGTGAGGCAGAGTGTGTGTGTGAGGGAGAGTGTGTGTGTGAGGCAGAGTGTGTGTGTGAGGGAGAGTGTGTGTGTGAGGGAGAGTGTGTGTGTGAGGCAGAGTGTGTGTGTGAGGCAGAGTGTGTGTGAGGGAGAGTGTGTGTGTGAGGCAGAGTGTGTGTGTGAGGGAGAGTGTGTGTGTGAGGCAGAGTGTGTGTGTGAGGCAGAGTGTGTGTGAGGGAGAGTGTGTGTGTGAGGGAGAGTGTGTGTGTGAGGGAGAGTGTGTGTGTGAGGCAGAGTGTGTGTGTGAGGGAGAGTGTGTGTGTGAGGCAGAGTGTGTGTGTGAGGCAGAGTGTGTGTGAGGGAGACTGTGTGTGTGAGGGAGAGAGTGTGTGTGAGGCAGACTTTGTGTGTGAGGGAGAGCGTGTGTGTGAGGGAGAGTGTGTGTGTGAGGGAGAGTGTGTGTGTGAGGGAGAGTGTGTGTGTGTGTGTGTGAGGGAGAGCATGTGTGTGAGGGAGAGTGTGTGTGTGAGGGAGAGTGTGTGTGTGAGGCAGAGTGTGTGTGTGAGGGAGAGAGTGTGTGTGAGGGAGAGCGTGTGTGTGAGGGAGAGTGTGTGTGTGAGGCAGAGTGTGTGTGTGAGGGAGAGAGTGTGTGTGAGGGAGAGTGTGTGTGTGAGGGAGAGCGTGTGTGTGAGGGAGAGCGTGTGTGTGAGGGAGAGTGTGTGTGAGGGAGAGTGTGTGTGTGAGGGAGAGTGTGTGTGTGAGGGAGAGTGTGTGTGTGAGGGAGAGTGTGTGTGTGAGGGAGAGTGTGTGTGTGAGGGAGAGAGTGTGTGTGTCAGGGAGAGTGTGTGTGTGAGGGAGTGTGTGTGTGAGGGAGTTTGTGTGTGAGGGAGAGTGTGTGTGTGAGGGAGTGTGTGTGTGAGGGAGAGTGTGTGTGTGAGGGAGAGTGTGTGTGTGAGGGAGAGTGTGTGTGTGAGGGAGAGTGTGTGTGTGAGGGAGAGAGTGTGTGTGTCAGGGAGAGTGTGTGTGTGAGGGAGTGTGTGTGTGAGGGAGTGTGTGTGTGAGGGAGTGTGTGTGTGTGAGGGAGAGTGTGTGTGTGAGGGAGAGTGTGTGTGTGAGGGAGTGTGTGTGTGAGGGAGTGTGTGTGTGAGGGAGTGTGTGTGTGAGGGAGAGTGTGTGTGTGAGGGAGAGTGTGTGTGTGAGGGAGAGTGTGTGTGTGAGGGAGAGTGTGTGTGAGGGAGAGTGTGTGTGTGAGGGAGAGTGTGTGTGTGAGGGAGAGTTTGTGTGTGAGGGAGAGTGTGTGTGTGAGGGAGAGAGTGTGTGTGAGGGAGAGTTTGTGTGTGAGGGAGAGTGTGTGTGTGTGTGTGTGTGAGGGAGAGCGTGTGTGTGAGGGAGAGCGTGTGTGTGTGTGTGTGTGAGGGAGAGCGTGTGTGTGAGGGAGAGTGTGTGTGTGAGGGAGAGTGTGTGTGTGAGGGAGAGTGTGTGTGTGAGGGAGAGTGTGTGTGTGAGGGAGAGTGTGTGTGTGAGGCAGAGTGTGTGTGTGAGGCAGAGTGTGTGTGAGGGAGAGTGTGTGTGTGAGGGAGAGCGTGTCTGTGAGGGAGAGTGTGTGTGTGAGGGAGAGCGTGTGTGTGAGGGAGAGTGTGTGTGTGAGGCAGACTTTGTGTGTGAGGGAGAGTGTGTGTGTGAGGGAGAGTGTGTGTGTGAGGGAGAGCGTGTGTGTGAGGGAGAGTGTGTGTGTGAGGCAGACTTTGTGTGTGAGGGAGAGTGTGTGTGTGAGGCAGAGTGTGTGTGTGAGGGAGAGCGTGTGTGTGAGGCAGAGTGTGTATGTGAGGGAGAGAGTGTGTGTGAGGGAGAGTGTTTGTGTGAGGGAGAGTTTGTGTGTGTGAGGGAGAGTTTGTGTGTGAGGGAGAGTGTGTGTGTGTCAGGGAGAGTGTGTGTGTGAGGGAGAGTGTGTGTGTGAGGGAGAGTGTGTGTGTGAGGGAGAGAGTGTGTGTGAGGGAGAGCGTGTGTGTGAGGGAGAGTGTGTGTGTGAGGCAGAGTGTGTGTGTGAGGGAGAGAGTGTGTGTGAGGGAGAGTGTGTGTGTGTGTGTGTGTGAGGGAGAGCGTGTGTGTGAGGGAGAGTGTGTGTGTGAGGGAGAGCGTGTGTGTGTGTGTGTGAGGGAGAGAGTGTGTGTGAGGGAGAGCGTGTGTGTGAGGGAGAGTGTGTGTGTGAGGGAGAGCATGTGTGAGGGAGAGAGTGTGTGTGAGGGAGAGTGTGTGTGAGGGAGAGAGTGTGTGTGAGGCAGAGTGTGTGTGTGAGGGAGAGTGTGTGTGTGAGGGAGAGAGTGTGTGTGAGGGAGAGTGTGTGTGTGAGGGAGAGCATGTGTGAGAGGGAGAGCGTGTGTGAGGGAGAGCGTGTGTGTGAGGGAGGGCGTGTGTGTGAGGGAGAGAGTGTGTGTGAGGCAGAGTGTGTGTGTGAGGGAGAGTGTGTGTGTGAGGCAGAGTTTGTGTGTGAGGGAGAGAGTGTGTGTGAGGGAGAGTGTGTGTGTGAGGGAGAGTGTGTGTGTGAGGCAGAGTGTGTGTGTGACGGAGAGTGTGTGTGTGAGGCAGAGTGTGTGTGTGAGGCAGAGTGTGTGTGTGAGGGAGAGCGTGTGTGTGAGGGAGAGAGTGTGTGTGAGGCAGAGTGTGTGTGACGGAGAGTGTGTGTGTGAGGCAGAGTGTGTGTGTGAGGGAGAGTGTGTGTGTGAGGCAGAGTGTGTGTGACGGAGAGTGTGTGTGTGAGGCAGAGTTTGTGTGTGAGGGAGAGAGTGTGTGTGAGGGAGAGTGTGTGTGTGAGGGAGAGCGTGTGTGTGAGGCAGAGTGTGTGTGTGAGGCAGAGTGTCTGTGTGAGGGAGAGTGTGTGTGTGAGGGAGAGAATGTGTGTGAGGCAGAGTTTGTGTGTGAGGGAGTGTGTGTGTGTGAGGGAGAGTGTGTGTGAGGGAGAGAGTGTGTGTGAGGGAGAGTGTGTGTGTGAGGGAGAGAGTGTGTGTGAGGGAGAGTGTGTGTGTGAGGGAGAGTGTGTGTGTGAGGGAGAGCGTGTGTGTGAGGGAGAGTGTGTGTGTGAGGGAGAGTGTGTGTGTGAGGCAGAGTGTGTGTGTGTGAGGCACAGTGTGTGTGTGAGGGAGAGTGTGTGTGTGAGGGAGAGTGTGTGTGTGAGGGAGAGCGTGTGTGTGAGGGAGAGCGTGTGTGTGAGGGAGAGAGTGTGTGTGAGGCAGAGTGTGTGTGTGAGGAAGAGTGTGTGTGTGAGGGAGATTGTGTGTGTGAGGGAGAGTGTGTGTGTGAGGGAGAGTGTGTGTGTGAGGGAGAGTGTGTGTGTGAGGGAGAGAGTGTGTGTGTCAGGGAGAGTGTGTGTGTGAGGGAGTGTGTGTGTGAGGGAGTGTGTGTGTGAGGGAGTGTGTGTGTGTGAGGGAGAGTGTGTGTGTGAGGGAGAGTGTGTGTGTGAGGGAGTGTGTGTGTGAGGGAGTGTGTGTGTGAGGGAGTGTGTGTGTGAGGGAGTGTGTGTGTGTGGGAGAGTGTGTGTGTGAGGGAGAGTGTGTGTGTGAGGGAGAGTGTGTGTGTGAGGGAGAGTGTGTGTGTGAGGGAGAGTGTGTGTGAGGGAGAGTGTGTGTGTGAGGGAGAGTGTGTGTGTGAGGGAGAGTGTGTGTGTGTGTGTGTGTGAGGGAGAGCGTGTGTGTGAGGGAGAGTGTGTGTGTGAGGGAGAGTGTGTGTGTGAGGGAGAGTGTGTGTGTGAGGGAGAGTGTGTGTGTGAGGGAGAGTGTGTGTGTGAGGGAGAGTGTGTGTGTGTGTGTGTGAGGGAGAGCATGTGTGTGAGGGAGAGCGTGTGTGTGAGGGAGAGTGTGTGTGTGAGGCAGAGTGTGTGTGAGGGAGAGTGTGTGTGTGAGGGAGAGTGTGTGTGTGAGGGAGAGTGTGTGTGTGAGGGAGAGTGTGTGTGTGAGGCAGAGTGTGTGTGTGAGGCAGAGTGTGTGTGAGGGAGAGTGTGTGTGTGAGGGAGAGCGTGTGTGTGAGGGAGAGTGTGTGTGTGAGGCAGACTTTGTGTGTGAGGGAGAGTGTGTGTGTGAGGCAGAGTGTGTGTGTGAGGGAGAGCGTGTGTGTGAGGCAGAGTGTGTATGTGAGGGAGAGAGTGTGTGTGAGGGAGAGTGTTTGTGTCAGGGAGAGTGTGTGTGTGAGGGAGAGTGTGTGTGTGAGGCAGAGTGTGTGTGTGAGGCAGAGTGTGTGTGTGAGGCAGAGTGTGTGTGTGAGGCAGAGTGTGTGTGTGAGGGAGAGAGTGTGTGTGAGGGAGAGTGTGTGTGTGTGTGTGTGAGGGAGAGCGTGTGTGTGAGGGAGAGTGTGTGTGTGAGGGAGAGAGTGTGTGTGAGGGAGAGCGTGTGTGTGAGGGAGAGTGTGTGTGTGAGGGAGAGCGTGTGTGTGAGGGAGAGCGTGTGTGTGAGGGAGAGTGTGTGTGTGAGGGAGAGTGTGTGTGTGAGGGAGAGTGTGTGTGTGAGGGAGAGTGTGTGTGTGAGGGAGAGCGTGTGTGAGAGGGAGAGCGTGTGTGAGGGAGAGCGTGTGTGTGAGGGAGAGAGTGTGTGTGAGGCAGAGTGTGTGTGTGAGGGAGAGTGTGTGTGTGAGGCAGAGTGTGTGTGTGACGGAGAGTGTGTGTGTGAGGCAGAGTGTGTGTGTGAGGCAGAGTGTGTGTGTGAGGGAGAGCGTGTGTGTGAGGGAGAGAGTGTGTGTGAGGCAGAGTGTGTGTGACGGAGAGTGTGTGTGTGAGGCAGAGTGTGTGTGTGAGGGAGAGTGTGTGTGTGAGGCAGAGTGTGTGTGACGGAGTGTGTGTGTGTGAGGCAGAGTTTGTGTGTGAGGGAGAGAGTGTGTGTGAGGGAGAGTGTGTGTGTGAGGGAGAGCGTGTGTGTGAGGCAGAGTGTGTGTGTGAGGCAGAGTGTCTGTGTGAGGGAGAGCGTGTGTGTGAGGCAGAGTGTGTGTGTGAGGGAGAGTGTGTGTGTGAGGCAGAGTGTGTGTGTGAGGGAGAGTGTGTGTGTGAGGGAGAGAGTGTGTGTGAGGCAGAGTTTGTGTGTGAGGGAGTGTGTGTGTGTGAGGGAGAGTGTGTGTGAGGGAGAGAGTGTGTGTGAGGGAGAGTGTGTGTGTGAGGGAGAGAGTGTGTGTGAGGGAGAGTGTGTGTGTGAGGGAGAGTGTGTGTGTGAGGGAGAGCGTGTGTGTGAGGGAGAGTGTGTGTGTGAGGGAGAGTGTGTGTGTGAGGCAGAGTGTGTGTGTGTGAGGCACAGTGTGTGTGTGAGGGAGAGTGTGTGTGTGAGGGAGAGTGTGTGTGTGAGGGAGAGCGTGTGTGTGAGGGAGAGCGTGTGTGTGAGGGAGAGAGTGTGTGTGAGGCAGAGTGTGTGTGTGAGGAAGAGTGTGTGTGTGAGGGAGAGTGTGTGTGTGAGGGAGAGTGTGTGTGTGAGGGAGAGTGTGTGTGTGAGGCAGAGTGTGTGTGACGGAGAGTGTGTGTGTGAGGGTGAGAGTGTGTGTGAGGGAGAGTGTGTGTGTGAGGCAGAGTGTGTGTGACGGAGAGTGTGTGTGTGAGGCAGAGTGTGTGTGTGAGGGAGAGAGTGTGTGTGAGGGAGAGCGTGTGTGTGAGGGAGAGTGTGTGTGTGAGGGAGAGTGTGTGTGTGAGGCAGAGTGTGTGTGTGAGGCAGAGTGTGTGTATGAGGCAGAGTGTGTGTGTGAGGGAGAGAGTGTGTGTGAGGGAGAGTGTGTGTGTGAGGCAGAGTTTGTGTGTGAGGGAGAGTGTGTGAGTGAGGCAGAGTTTGTGTGTGAGGGAGAGTGTGTGTGTGAGACAGAGTTTGTGTGTGAGGGAGAGTGTGTGTGTGAGGGAGAGTGTGTGTGTGAGGCAGAGTGTGTGTGTGAGGCAGAGTGTGTGTATGAGGCAGAGTGTGTGTGTGAGGGAGAGAGTGTGTGTGAGGGAGAGTGTGTGTGTGAGGCAGAGTTTGTGTGTGAGGGAGAGTGTGTGAGTGAGGCAGAGTTTGTGTGTGAGGGAGAGTGTGTGTGTGAGACAGAGTTTGTGTGTGAGGGAGAGTGTGTGTGTGAGGGAGAGTGTGTGTGTGAGGGAGAGTGTGTGTGTGAGGGAGAGTGTGTGTGTGAGGCAGAGTGTGTGTGTGAGGCAGAGTGTGTGTGTGAGGCACAGTTTGTGTGTGAGGGAGAGTGTGTGTGTGAGGGAGAGTGTGTGTGTGAGGGAGAGTGTGTGTGTGAGGGAGAGTGTGTGTGTGAGGCAGAGTGTGTGTGACGGAGAGTGTGTGTGTGAGGCAGAGTGTGTGTGTGAGGGAGAGCGTGTGAATGAGGGAGAGTGTGTGTGTGAGGGAGAGTGTGTGTGTGAGGGAGAGCGTGTGTGTGAGGCAGAGTGTGTGTGTGAGGGAGAGTGTGTGTGTGAGGGAGAGTGTTTGTGTGAGGGAGAGTGTGTGTGTGAGGGAGAGCGTGTGTGTGAGGGAGAGCGTGTGTGTGAGGGAGAGTGTGTGTGTGAGCGAGAGTGTGTGTGTGAGGGAGAGTGTGTGTGTGAGGGAGAGAGTGTGTGTGAGGGAGAGCGTGTGTGAGGGAGAGCGTGTGTGTGAGGGAGAGCGTGTGTGTGTGTGTGTGTGAGGGAGAGCGTGTGTGTGAGGGAGAGTGTGTGTGTGAGGGAGAGTGTGTGTGTGAGGGAGAGTGTGTGTGTGAGGGAGAGTGTGTGTGTGAGGGAGAGTGTGTGTGTGAGGCAGAGTGTGTGTGTGAGGCAGAGTGTGTGTGAGGGAGAGTGTGTGTGTGAGGGAGAGCGTGTGTGTGAGGGAGAGTGTGTGTGTGAGGGAGAGCGTGTGTGTGAGGGAGAGTGTGTGTGTGAGGCAGACTTTGTGTGTGAGGGAGAGTGTGTGTGTGAGGCAGAGTGTGTGTGTGAGGGAGAGTTTGTGTGTGTGAGGGAGAGTGTGTGTGTGAGGGAGAGTGTGTGTGTGAGGGAGAGTGTGTGTGTGAGGGAGAGTGTGTGTGAGGGAGTGTGTGTGTGAGGGAGTGTATGTGTGAGGGAGAGTGTGTGTGTGAGGGATTGTGTGTGTGTGAGGGAGAGTGTGTTTGTGAGGGAGAGCGTTTGTGAGGGAGAGTGTGTGTGTGAGGGAGAGCGTGTGTGTGTGAGGGAGACTGTGTGTGTGAGGCAGAGTTTGTGTGTGAGGGAGTGTGTGTGTGTGAGGGAGAGAGTGTGTGTGAGGGAGAGCATGTGAGTGAGGCAGAGTGTGTGTGTGAGGCAGAGTGTGTGTGTGAGGGAGTGTGTGTGTGTGAGGGAGAGAGTGCGTGTGAGGGAGAGTGTGTGTGTGAGGCAGAGTGTGTGTGTGAGGGAGAGTGTGTGTGTGAGGGAGTGTGTGTGTGAGGGAGTGTGTGTGTGAGGGAGTGTGTGTGTGTGAGCGAGTGTGTGTGTGAGGGAGAGTGTGTGTGTGAGGGAGTGTGTGTGTGTGAGGGAGAGAGTGTGTGTGAGGGAGAGCGTCTGTGTGAGGGAGAGAGTGTGTGTGAGGGTGAGTGTGTGTGTGAGGGAGAGTGTGTGTGTGAGGGAGAGAGTGTGTGTGAGGGAGAGCGTCTGTGTGAGGGAGAGAGTGTGTGTGTGAGGGAGTGTGTGTGTGAGGGAGTGTGTGTGTGTGAGCGAGTGTGTGTGTGAGGGAGAGTGTGTGTGTGAGGGAGAGTGTGTGTGTGAGGGAGAGTGTGTGTGTGAGGCAGAGTGTGTGTGTGAGGGAGAGTGTGTGTGTGAGGCAGAGTGTGTGTGTGAGGCAGAGTGTGTGTGTGAGGGAGAGTGTGTGTGTGAGGGAGAGTGTGTGTGTGAGGGAGAGTGTGTGTGTGAGGCAGAGTGTGTGTGTGAGGGAGAGTGTGTGTGTGAGGCAGAGTGTGTGTGTGAGGTAGAGTGTGTGTGTGAGGGAGAGCGTGTGTGTGAGGGAGAGAGTGTGTGTGAGGGAGAGCGTGTGTGTGAGGGAGAGCGTGTGTGTGAGGGAGAGTGTGTGTGTGAGGGAGAGAGTGTGTGTGAGGGAGAGCGTGTGTGTGAGGGAGAGCGTGTGTGTGAGGGAGAGCGTGTGTGTGAGGGAGAGCGTGTGTGTGAGGGAGAGTGTGTGTGTGAGGGAGAGAGTGTGTGTGAGGGAGAGCGTGTGTGTGTGTGTGTGAGGGAGAGCGTGTGTGTGAGGGAGGGTGTGTGTGTGAGGGAGAGTGTGTGTGTGAGGGAGAGCGTGTGTGTGAGGGAGGGTGTGTGAGAGGGAGAGTGTGTGTGTGAGGCAGAGAGTGTGTGTGAGGCAGAGTGTGTGTGTGTGAGGGAGAGTGTGTGTGTGAGGGAGAGTGTGTGTGTGAGGGAGAGTGTGTGTGTGAGGGAGAGTGTGTGTGTGAGGGAGAGCGTGTGTGTGAGGGAGAGAGTGTGTGTGAGGCAGAGTGTGTGTGTGAGGGAGAGTGTGTGTGTGAGGGAGAGTGTGTGTGTGAGGCAGAGTGTGTGTGTGAGGGAGAGCGTGTGTGTGAGGGAGAGTGTGTGTGTGTGTGTGTGAGGGTGAGCGTGTGTGTGAGGCAGAGTGTGTGTGTGAGGGAGAGAGTGTGTGTGAGGGAGAGTGTGTGTGTGAGGCAGAGTTTGTGTGTGAGGCAGAGTGTGTGTGTGAGGGAGAGCGTGTGTGTGTGTGTGTGAGGGTGAGTGTGTGTGTGAGGGAGAGTGTGTGTGTGAGGGAGAGTGTGTGTGTGAGGGAATGTGTGTGTGAGGGAGTGTGTGTGTGAGGGAGTGTGTGTGTGAGGGAGAGCGTGTGTGTGTGTGTGTGAGGGAGAGTGTGTGTGTGAGGGAGAGTGTGTGTGTGAGGGAGAGTGTGTGTGTGAGGGAGTGTGTGTGTGAGGGAGTGTGTGTGTGAGGGAGTGTGTGTGTGAGGGAGAGTGTGTGTGTGAGGGATTGTGTGTGTGTGAGGGAGAGTGTGTGTGTGAGGGAGAGCGTGTGTGAGGGAGAGTGTGTGTGTGAGGGAGAGCGTGTGTGTGTGAGGGAGACTGTGTGTGTGAGGCAGAGTTTGTGTGTGAGGGAGTGTGTGTGTGTGAGGCAGAGTGTGTGTGTGAGGGAGAGCGTGTGAATGAGGGAGAGTGTGTGTGTGAGGGAGAGTGTGTGTGTGAGGGAGAGCGTGTGTGTGAGGCAGAGTGTGTGTGTGAGGGAGAGTGTGTGTGTGAGGGAGAGTGTTTGTGTGAGGGAGAGTGTGTGTGTGAGGGAGAGCGTGTGTGTGAGGGAGAGCGTGTGTGTGAGGGAGAGTGTGTGTGTGAGCGAGAGTGTGTGTGTGAGGGAGAGTGTGTGTGTGAGGCAGAGTGTGTGTGTGAGGGAGAGTGTGTGTGTGAGGGAGAGAGTGTGTGTGAGGGAGAGCGTGTGTGTGAGGGAGAGCGTGTGTGTGTGTGTGTGTGAGGGAGAGCGTGTGTGTGAGGGAGAGTGTGTGTGTGAGGGAGAGTGTGTGTGTGAGGGAGAGTGTGTGTGTGAGGGAGAGTGTGTGTGTGAGGGAGAGTGTGTGTGTGAGGCAGAGTGTGTGTGTGAGGCAGAGTGTGTGTGAGGGAGAGTGTGTGTGTGAGGGAGAGCGTGTGTGTGAGGGAGAGTGTGTGTGTGAGGGAGAGCGTGTGTGTGAGGGAGAGTGTGTGTGTGAGGCAGACTTTGTGTGTGAGGGAGAGTGTGTGTGTGAGGCAGAGTGTGTGTGTGAGGGAGAGTTTGTGTGTGTGAGGGAGAGTGTGTGTGTGAGGGAGAGTGTGTGTGTGAGGGAGAGTGTGTGTGTGAGGGAGAGTGTGTGTGAGGGAGTGTGTGTGTGAGGGAGTGTGTGTGTGAGGGAGAGTGTGTGTGTGAGGGATTGTGTGTGTGTGAGGGAGAGTGTGTTTGTGAGGGAGAGCGTTTGTGAGGGAGAGTGTGTGTGTGAGGGAGAGCGTGTGTGTGTGAGGGAGACTGTGTGTGTGAGGCAGAGTTTGTGTGTGAGGGAGTGTGTGTGTGTGAGGGAGAGAGTGTGTGTGAGGGAGAGCATGTGAGTGAGGCAGAGTGTGTGTGTGAGGCAGAGTGTGTGTGTGAGGGAGTGTGTGTGTGTGAGGGAGAGAGTGCGTGTGAGGGAGAGTGTGTGTGTGAGGCAGAGTGTGTGTGTGAGGGAGAGTGTGTGTGTGAGGGAGTGTGTGTGTGAGGGAGTGTGTGTGTGAGGGAGTGTGTGTGTGTGAGGGAGTGTGTGTGTGTGAGGGAGAGAGTGTGTGTGAGGGAGAGCGTCTGTGTGAGGGAGAGAGTGTGTGTGAGGGTGAGTGTGTGTGTGAGGGAGAGTGTGTGTGTGAGGGAGAGAGTGTGTGTGAGGGAGAGCGTCTGTGTGAGGGAGAGAGTGTGTGTGTGAGGGAGTGTGTGTGTGAGGGAGTGTGTGTGTGTGAGCGAGTGTGTGTGTGAGGGAGAGTGTGTGTGTGAGGGAGAGTGTGTGTGTGAGGGAGAGTGTGTGTGTGAGGCAGAGTGTGTGTGTGAGGGAGAGTGTGTGTGTGAGGCAGAGTGTGTGTGTGAGGCAGAGTGTGTGTGTGAGGGAGAGTGTGTGTGTGAGGGAGAGTGTGTGTGTGAGGGAGAGTGTGTGTGTGAGGCAGAGTGTGTGTGTGAGGGAGAGTGTGTGTGTGAGGCAGAGTGTGTGTGTGAGGTAGAGTGTGTGTGTGAGGGAGAGCGTGTGTGTGAGGGAGAGAGTGTGTGTGAGGGAGAGCGTGTGTGTGAGGGAGAGCGTGTGTGTGAGGGAGAGTGTGTGTGTGAGGGAGAGAGTGTGTGTGAGGGAGAGCGTGTGTGTGAGGGAGAGCGTGTGTGTGAGGGAGAGCGTGTGTGTGAGGGAGAGTGTGTGTGTGAGGGAGAGTGTGTGTGTGAGGGAGAGCGTGTGTGTGAGGGAGAGCGTGTGTGTGAGGGAGGGTGTGTGTGTGAGGGAGAGTGTGTGTGTGAGGGAGAGCGTGTGTGTGAGGGAGAGTGTGTGAGAGGGAGAGTGTGTGTGTGAGGCAGAGAGTGTGTGTGAGGCAGAGTGTGTGTGTGTGAGGGAGAGTGTGTGTGTGAGGGAGAGTGTGTGTGTGAGGGAGAGTGTGTGTGTGAGGGAGAGCGTGTGTGTGAGGGAGAGAGTGTGTGTGAGGCAGAGTGTGTGTGTGAGGGAGAGTGTGTGTGTGAGGGAGAGTGTGTGTGTGAGGCAGAGTGTGTGTGTGAGGGAGAGCGTGTGTGTGAGGGAGAGTGTGTGTGTGTGTGTGAGGGTGAGCGTGTGTGTGAGGCAGAGTGTGTGTGTGAGGGAGAGAGTGTGTGTGAGGGAGAGTGTGTGTGTGAGGCAGAGTTTGTGTGTGAGGCAGAGTGTGTGTGTGAGGGAGAGCGTGTGTGTGTGTGTGTGAGGGTGAGTGTGTGTGTGAGGGAGAGTGTGTGTGTGAGGGAGAGTGTGTGTGTGAGGGAGTGTGTGTGTGAGGGAGTGTGTGTGTGAGGGAGTGTGTGTGTGAGGGAGAGCGTGTGTATGTGTGTGTGAGGGAGAGTGTGTGTGTGAGGGAGAGTGTGTGTGTGAGGGAGAGTGTGTGTGTGAGGGAGTGTGTGTGTGAGGGAGTGTGTGTGTGAGGGAGTGTGTGTGTAAGGGAGAGTGTGTGTGTGAGGGATTGTGTGTGTGTGAGGGAGAGTGTGTGTGTGAGGGAGAGCGTGTGTGAGGGAGAGTGTGTGTGTGAGGGAGAGCGTGTGTGTGTGAGGGAGACTGTGTGTGTGAGGCAGAGTTTGTGTGTGAGGGAGTGTGTGTGTGTGAGGGAGAGAGTGTGTGTGAGGGAGAGCATGTGAGTGAGGCAGAGTGTGTGTGTGAGGCAGAGTGTGTGTGTGAGGGAGTGTGTGTGTGTGAGGGAGAGAGTGTGTGTGAGGGAGAGTGTGTGTGTGAGGCAGAGTGTGTGTGTGAGGGAGAGTGTGTGTGTGAGGGAGTGTGTGTGTGAGGGAGTGTGTGTATGAGGGAGTGTGTGTGTGTGAGCGAGTGTGTGTGTGAGGGAGAGTGTGTGTGTGAGCGAGTGTGTGTGTGTGAGGGAGAGTGTGTGTGTGAGGGAGAGTGTGTGTGTGAGGGAGAGAGTGTGTGTGAGGGAGAGAGTGTGTGTGAGGGAGAGTGTGTGTGTGAGGGAGAGTGTGTGTGTGAGGGAGAGAGTGTGTGTGAGGGAGAGCGTCTGTGTGAGGGAGAGAGTGTGTGTGTGAGGGAGTGTGTGTGTGAGGGAGTGTGTGTGTGTGAGCGAGTGTGTGTGTGAGGGAGAGTGTGTGTGTGAGGGAGAGTGTGTGTGTGAGGGAGAGTGTGTGTGTGAGGCAGAGTGTGTGTGTGAGGCAGAGTGTGTGTGTGAGGGAGAGTGTGTGTGTGAGGGAGAGTGAGTGTGTGAGGCAGAGTGTGTGTGTGAGGCAGAGTGTGTGTGTGAGGGAGAGTGTGTGTGTGAGGGAGAGTGTGTGTGTGAGGCAGAGTGTGTGTGTGAGGGAGAGTGTGTGTGTGAGGCAGAGTGTGTGTGTGAGGTAGAGTGTGTGTGTGAGGGAGAGCGTGTGTGTGAGGGAGAGTGTGTGTGTGAGGGAGAGTGTGTGTGTGAGGGAGAGAGTGTGTGTGAGGGAGAGCGTGTGTGTGTGTGTGTGAGGGAGAGCGTGTGTGTGAGGGAGAGTGTGTGTGTGAGGGAGAGTGTGTGTGAGGGAGAGCGTGTGTGTGAGGGAGAGCGTGTGTGTGAGGGAGAGTGTGTGTGTGAGGGAGAGAGTGTGTGTGAGGGAGAGCGTGTGTGTGTGTGTGTGAGGGAGAGCGTGTGTGTGAGGGAGAGTGTGTGTGTGAGGGAGAGTGTGTGTGAGGGAGAGCGTGTGTGTGAGGGAGAGCGTGTGTGTGAGGGAGAGTGTGTGTGTGAGGGAGAGTGTGTGTGTGAGGGAGAGCGTGTGTGTGAGGGAGAGCGTGTGTGTGAGGGAGAGTGTGTGTGTGAGGGAGAGAGTGTGTGTGAGGGAGAGCGTGTGTGTGTGTGTGTGAGGGAGAGCGTGTGTGTGAGGGAGAGTGTGTGTGTGAGGGAGAGTGTGTGTGAGGGAGAGCGTGTGTGTGAGGGAGAGTGTGTGTGTGAGGGAGAGAGTGTGTGTGAGGGAGAGCGTGTGTGTGAGGGAGAGCGTGTGTGTGAGGGAGAGCGTGTGTGTGAGGGAGAGCGTGTGTGTGAGGGAGAGTGTGTGTGTGAGGGAGAGAGTGTGTGTGAGGGAGAGCGTCTGTGTGTGTGTGTGAGGGAGAGCGTGTGTGTGAGGGAGGGTGTGTGTGTGAGGGAGAGTGTGTGTGTGAGGGAGAGTGTGTGTGTGAGGCAGAGAGTGTGTGTGAGGCAGAGTGTGTGTGTGAGGGAGAGTGTGTGTGTGAGGGAGAGCGTGTGTGAGGGAGAGAGTGTGTGTGAGGCAGAGAGTGTGTGTGAGGCAGAGTGTGTGTGTGAGGCAGAGAGTGTGTGTGAGGCAGAGTGTGTGTGTGAGGCAGAGAGTGTGTGTGAGGCAGAGTGTGTGTGTGTGAGGCACAGTGTGTGTGTGAGGGAGAGTGTGTGTGTGAGGGAGAGAGTGTGTGTGAGGCAGAGTGTGTGTATGAGGGAGAGTGTGTGTGTGAGGCAGAGTGTGTGTGTGAGGGAGAGTGTGTGTGTGAGGCAGAGAGTGTGTGTGAGGCAGAGTGTGTGTGTGTGAGGCACAGTGTGTGTGTGAGGGAGAGTGTGTGTGTGAGGGAGAGAGTGTGTGTGAGGCAGAGTGTGTGTGTGAGGGAGAGTGTGTGTGTGAGGGAGAGTGTGTGTGTGAGGCAGAGTGTGTGTGTGAGGGAGAGCGTGTGTGTGAGGGAGAGCGTGTGTGTGTGTGTGTGAGGGTGAGCGTGTGTGTGAGGCAGAGTGTGTGTGTGAGGGAGAGCGTGTGTGTGAGGGAGAGCGTGTGTGTGTGTGTGTGAGGGTGAGCGTGTGTGTGAGGCAGAGTGTGTGTGTGAGGGAGAGAGTGTGTGTGAGGGAGAGTGTGTGTGTGAGGCAGAGTTTGTGTGTGAGGCAGAGTGTTTGTGTGAGGGAGAGTGCGTGTGTGAGGCAGAGTGTGTGTGTGAGGCAGAGTGTGTGTGTGAGGGAGAGTGTGTGTGTGAGGGAGAGTGTGTGTGTGAGGGAGAGTGCGTGTGTGAGGCAGAGTGTGTGTGTGAGGCAGAGTGTGTGTGTGAGGGAGAGTGTGGGTGTGAGGAGAGTGTGTGTGCGAGGCAGAGTTTGTGTGTGAGGCAGAGTGTGTGTGTGAGGGTCAGTGTGTGTGTGAGGGAGAGCGTGTGCGTGAGGGAGAGCGTGTGTGTGAGGCAGAGTTTGTGTGTGAGGGAGAGTGTGTGTGTGAGGGAGAGTGTGTGTGTGAGGGAGAGAGTGTGTGTGAGGCAGAGTGTGTGTGTGAGGGAGAGTGTGTGTGTGAGGGAGAGAATGTGTGTGAGGCAGAGTGTGTGTGTGAGGGAGAGTGTGTGTGTGAGGGAGAGTGTGTGTGTGAGGGAGAGTGTGTGTGTGAGGGAGAGTGTGTGTGTGAGGCAGTGTGTGTGTGACGGAGAGTGTGTGTGTGAGGCAGAGTGTGTGTGTGAGGGAGAGCGTGTGAATGAGGGAGAGTGTGTGTGTGAGGGAGAGTGTGTGTGTGAGGGAGAGCGTGTGTGTGAGGGAGAGTGTGTGTGTGAGGGAGAGTGTGTGTGTGAGGGAGAGTGTGTGTGTGAGGGAGAGTGTGTGTGTGAGGGAGAGCGTGTGTGTGAGGGAGAGCGTGTGTGTGAGGGAGAGTGTGTGTGTGAGGGAGAGAGTGTGTGTGAGGGAGAGCGTGTGTGTGAGGGAGAGCGTGTGTGTGAGGCAGGAGTGTGTGTGAGGGAGAGTGTGTGTGTGAGGCAGAGTGTGTGTGTGAGGGAGAGTGTGTGTGTGAGGGGAGAGTGTGTGTGTGAGGGAGAGTGTGTGTGTGAGGGAGAGTGTGTGTGTGAGGGAGAGTGTGTGTGAGGGAGAGTGTGTATGTGAGGGAGAGTGTGTGTGTGAGGGAGAGTGTGTGTGTGAGGCAGAGTGTGTGTGAGGGAGAGTGTGTGTGTGAGGGAGATTTGTGTGTGTGAGGGAGAGTGTGTGTGTGAGGGAGAGTTTGTGTGTGAGGGAGAGTGTGTGTGTGAGGGAGAGAGTGTGTGTGAGGGAGAGTTTGTGTGTGAGGGAGAGTGTGTGTGTGAGGCAGAGTGTGTGTGTGAGGGAGAGAGTGTGTGTGAGGGAGAGCATGTGTGTGTGTGTGTGTGAGGGAGAGCGTGTGTGTGAGGGAGAGTGTGTGTGTGAGGGAGAGTGTGTGTGTGAGGGAGAGTGTGTGTGTGAGGGAGAGCGTGTGTGTGAGGGAGAGTGTGTGTGTGAGGGAGAGTGTGTGTGTGAGGGAGAGTGTGTGTGTGAGGCAGAGTGTGTGGTGTGAGGCAGAGTGTGTGTGAGGAGAGTGTGTGTGTGAGGGAGAGCGTGTGTGTGAGGGAGAGCGTGTGTGTGAGGAGAGAGTGTGTGTGAGGAGAGAGGTGTGTGTGTGAGGGAGAGTGTGTGTGTGAGGGAGAGTGTGTGTGTGAGGGAGAGTGTGTGTGAGGGAGAGTGGTGTATGTGAGGGAGAGTGTGTGTGTGAGGGAGAGTGTGTGTGTGAGGCAGAGTGTGTGTGAGGGAGAGTGTGTGTGTGAGGGAGATTGTGTGTGTGAGGGAGAGTGTGTGTGTGAGGAGAGTTTGTGTGTGAGGGAGAGTGTGTGTGTGAGGGAGAGAGTGTGTGTGAGGGAGAGTTTGTGTGTGAGGGAGAGTGTGTGTGTGAGGCAGAGTGTGTGTGTGAGGGAGAGAGTGTGTGTGAGGGAGAGCATGTGTGTGTGTGTGTGTGAGGGAGAGCGTGTGTGTGAGGGGAGAGTGTGTGTGTGAGGAGAGTGTGTGTGTGAGGGAGAGTGTGTGTG
>NW_027251012.1:0-74455 GCF_044704955.1 Pristiophorus japonicus
CCCTCTGTCTCTCTCCTCCGTCTCCCTCCCTCCGTCTCTCTCCCTCCGTCTCTCTCCCTCCGTCTCCCTCCCTCCGTCTCCCTCCCTCAGTCTCCCTCACTCAGTCTCTCTCCCTCAGTCTCTCTCCCTCCGTCTCCCTCCCTCAGTCTCTCTCCCTCCGTCTCCCTCCCTCAGTCTCTCTCCCTCCATCCCCCTCCCTCCAACACCCTCCCTCAGTCTCTCTCCCTCAGTCTCTCTCCCTCTGTCTCCCTCCCTCAGTCTCTCTCCCTCCCTCAGTCTCTCTCCCTCAGTCTCGCTCCCTCCGTCTCTCTCCCTCAGTCTCTCTCCCTCAGTCTCTCTCCCTCGCTCAGTCTCTCTCCCTCAGTCTCCCTCCCTCCGTCTCTCTCCCTCAGTCTCCCTCCCTCAGTCTCTCTCCCTCCGTCTCTCTCCCTCAGTCTCTCTCCCTCCGTCTCCCTCCCTCAGTCTCTCCCCTCCCTCAGTCTCTCTCCCTCCGTCTCTCTCCCTCAGTCTCTCTCCCTCCGTCTCTCTCCCTCAGTCTCTCTCCCCCGTCTCTCTCCCTCAGTCTCTCTCCCTCAGTCTCCCTCCCTCCGTCTCTCTCCCTCCGTCTCTCTCCCTCAGTCTCTCTCCCTCCGTCTCTCTCCCTCAGTCTCTCTCCCTCAGTCTCTCTCCCTCAGTCTCTCTCCGTCTGGTCTCCTTCCCTCAGTCTCTCCCTCCCTCAGTCTCTCTCCTCCGTCTCCCTCCCTCAGTCTCTCCCCTCCCTCAGTCTCTCTCCCTCCGTCTCTCTCCCTCTGTCTCTCTCCCTCAGTCTCCCTCCCTCAGTCTCTCTCCCTCAGTCTCTCTCCCTCCGTCTCTCTCCCTCCGTCTCCCTCCCTCAGTCTCGCTCCCTCCGTCTCTCTCCCTCCGTCTCTCTCCCTCCGTCTCCCTCCCTCAGTCTCCCTCCCTCAGTCTCTCTCCCTCAGTCATTCTCCCTCCGTCTCCCTCCCTCAGTCTCCCTCCCTCAGTCTCTCTCCTCCGTCTCCCTCCCTCAGTCTCTCTCCCTCCGTCTCCCTCCCTCAGTCTCTCTCCCTCCATCCCCCTCCCTCCATCACCCTCCCTCAGTCTCTCTCCCTCAGTCTCTCTCCCTCCGTCTCCCTCCCTCAGTCTCTCTCCCTCAGTCTCTCTCCCTCAGTCTCTCTCCCTCCCTCAGTCTCTCTCCCTCAGTCTCGCTCCCTCCGACTCTCTCCCTCCGTCTCTCTCCCTCCGTCTCTCTCCCTCCGTCTCCCTCCCTCAGTCTCTCCCCCTCCGTCTCTCTCCCTCCGTCTCTCTCCCTCCTTCTCTCCCCCTCAGTCTCTCTCCCTCCGTCTCTCTCCCCATCTCTCTCCCTCAGTCTCTCTCCCTCAGTCTCTCTCCCTCAGTCTCTCTCCCTCCGTCTCTCTCCCTCCGTATCTCTCCCTCCGTCTCTCTCCCTCAGTCTCCCTCCCTCAGTCTCCCTCCCTCCGTCTCTCTCCCTCCCTCAGTCTCCCTCCCTCAGTCTCTCTCCCTCCGTCCCCCTCCCTCACTCAGTCTCTCTCCCTCCCTCAGTCTCTCTCCCTCAGTCTCTCTC
The DNA here is from genome assembly GCF_044704955.1 of Pristiophorus japonicus. Classification (NCBI taxonomy): domain Eukaryota; kingdom Metazoa; phylum Chordata; class Chondrichthyes; family Pristiophoridae; genus Pristiophorus; species Pristiophorus japonicus. The sequence goes on from NW_027251012.1 coordinate 1,583, forward strand.
CCTCCGTCTCTCTCCCTCCCTCCGTCACCCTCCCTCAGTCTCTCTCCCTCAGTCTCTCTCCCTCCGTCTCCCTCCCTCAGTCTCTCTCCCTCAGTCTCTCTCTCTCCCTCCGTCTCCCTCCCTCAGTCTCTCTCCCTCCGTCTCTCTCCCTCCGTCTCCCTCCCTCCGTCTCTCTCCCTCCGTCTCTCTCCCTCCGTCTCCCTCCCTCCGTCTCTCTCCCTCCGTCTCTCCCTCCATCTCCCTCTCTCCATCCCCCTCCCTCCGTCACTCTCCCTCCGTCTCCCTCTCTCCATCCCCCTCCCTCAGTCTCCCCTCCCTCAATCTCTGTCTCCCTCCGTCTCTCTCCCTCCATCTCTCTCCCTCCGTCTCTCACCCTCCGTCTCCCTCTCTCATCCCCCTCCCTCAGTCTCCCCTCCCTCAATCTCTGTCTCCCTCCGTCTCTCTCCCTCCGTCACTCTCCCTCCGTCTCTCTCCCTCCATTCCTCATCCCTCAATCACTCCCTCCATCTCCCTCCCTCCGTCTCTCTCCCTACGTCTCTCTCCCTCCATTCCTCATCCCTCAATCACTCCCTCCGTCTCCCTCCCTCCGTCTCTCTCCCTCCGTCTCTCTCTCTCCATCCCCCTCCCTCCATCTCCCTCCCTCGGTCTCTCTCACTCCGTCTCCCTCCCTCTGTATCTCTCCCTCCGTCTCCCTCCCTCCGTCTCTCTCCCTCAGTCTCCCTCCCTCAGTCTCCCTCCCTCAGTCTCTCTCCCTCAGTCATTCTCCCTCCGTCTCCCTCCCTCAGTCTCTCTCCCTCCGTCTCCCTCCCTCAGTCTCTCTCCCTCCGTCTCCCTCCCTCAGTCTCTCTCCCTCCATCCCCCTCCCTCCATCACCCTCCCTCAGTCTCTCTCCCTCAGTCTCTCTCCCTCCGTCTCCCTCCCTCAGTCTCTCTCCCTCAGTCTCTCTCCCTCAGTCTCTCTCCCTCCCTCACTCTCTCTCCCTCAGTCTCGCTCCCTCCGTCTCTCTCCCTCCGTCTCTCTCCCTCCGTCTCCCTCCCTCAGTCTCTCCCCCTCCGTCTCTCTCCCTCCGTCTCTCTCCCTCCTTCTCTCCCCCTCAGTCTCTCTCCCTCCGTCTCTCTCCCTCCATCTCTCTCCCTCAGTCTCTCTCCCTCAGTCTCTCTCCCTCAGTCTCTCTCCCTCAGTCTCTCTCCCTCCGTCTCTCTCCCTCCGTATCTCTCCCTCCGTCTCTCTCCCTCAGTCTCCCTCCCTCAGTCTCCCTCCCTCCGTCTCTCTCCCTCCCTCAGTCTCCCTCCCTCCGTCTCCCTCCCTCAGTCTCTCTCCCTCCGTCCCCCTCCCTCACTCAGTCTCTCTCCCTCCCTCAGTCTCTCTCCCTCAGTCTCTCTCCCTCCGTCTCTCTCCCTCCCTCCGTCACCCTCCCTCAGTCTCTCTCCCTCAGTCTCTCTCCCTCCGTCTCCCTCCCTCAGTCTCTCTCCCTCAGTCTCTCTCTCTCCCTCCGTCTCCCTCCCTCAGTCTCTCTCCCTCCGTCTCTCTCCCTCCGTCTCTCTCCCTCCGTCTCTCTCCCTCCGTCTCCCTCCCTCCGTCTCTCTCCCTCCGTCTCTCCCTCCATCTCCCTCTCTCCATCCCCCTCCCTCCGTCACTCTCCCTCCGTCTCCCTCTCTCCATCCCCCTCCCTCAGTCTCCCCTCCCTCAATCTCTGTCTCCCTCCGTCTCTCTCCCTCCATCTCTCTCCCTCCGTCTCTCACCCTCCGTCTCCCTCTCTCCATCCCCCTCCCTCAGTCTCCCCTCCCTCAATCTCTGTCTCCCTCCGTCTCTCTCCCTCCGTCACTCTCCCTCCGTCTCTCTCCCTCCATTCCTCATCCCTCAATCACTCCCTCCATCTCCCTCCCTCCGTCTCTCTCCCTACGTCTCTCTCCCTCCATTCCTCATCCCTCAATCACTCCCTCCGTCTCCCTCCCTCCGTCTCTCTCCCTCCGTCTCTCTCTCTCCATCCCCCTCCCTCCATCTCCCTCCCTCGGTCTCTCTCACTCCGTCTCCCTCCCTCTGTAACTCTCCCTCCGTCTCCCTCCCTCCGTCTCTCTCCCTCCGTCTCTCTCCCTCCGTCTCCCTCCCTCAGTCTCCCTCCCTCAGTCTCTCTCCCTTAGTCATTCTCCCTCCGTCTCCCTCCCTCCGTCTCCCTCCCTCAGTCTCCCTCCCTCAGTCTCTCTCCCTCAGTCTCTCTCCCTCCGTCTCCCTCCCTCAGTCTCTCTCCCTCCGTCTCCCTCCCTCAGTCTCTCTCCCTCCATCCCCCTCCCTCCATCACCCTCCCTCAGTCTCTCTCCCTCAGTCTCTCTCCCTCTGTCTCCCTCCCTCAGTCTCAGTCTCTCTCCCTCCCTCAGTCTCTCTCCCTCAGTCTCGCTCCCTCCGTCTCTCTCCCTCCGTCTCTCTCCCTCCGTCTCTCTCCCTCCGTCTCTCTCCCTCAGTCTCCCTCCCTCCGTCTCCCTCCCTCAGTCTCTCCCCTCCCTCAGTCTCTCTCCCTCAGTCTCTCTCCCTCAGTCTCCCTCCCTCCGTCTCCCTCCCTGCGTCTCTCTCCCTCCGTCTCCCTCCCTCAGTCTCTCCCTCCCTCCGTCTCTCTCCCTCAGTCTCCCTCCCTCCATCTCCCTCCCTCAGTCTCTCCCTCCCTCCGTCTCTCTCCCTCAGTCTCTCTCCCTCCGTCTCCCTCCCTCCGTCTCCCCCTCCCTCCGTCTCTCTCCCTCAGTCTCTCTCCCTCCGTCTCCCTCCCTCCGTCTCCCTCCCTCAGTCTCTCCCTCCCTCCGTCTCTCTCCCTCAGTCTCTCCCCTCCCTCAGGCTCTCTCCCTCAGTCTCTCTCCCTCCGTCTCCCTCCCTCCGTCTCCCTCCCTCCGTCTCTCTCCCTCCGTCTCCCTCCCTCAGTCTCTCTCCCTCAGTCTCTCTCCCTCCGTCTCCCTCCCTCAGTCTCTCCCCTCCCTCAGTCTCTCTCCCTCAGTCTCTCTCCCTCCGTCTCCCTCACTCCGTCTCCCTCCCTCCGTCTCTCTCCCACCGTCTCCCTCCCTCCGTCTCCCTCCCTCCGTCTCTCTCCCTCAGTCTCTCTCCCTCAGTCTCTCCCCTCCCTCAGGCTCTCTCCCTCAGTCTCTCTCCCTCCATCTCCCTCCCTCCGTCTCTCTCCCTCAGTCTCTCTCCCTCAGTCTCTCTCCCTTCGTCTCCCTCCCTCAGTCTCTCTCCCTCAGTCTCTCTCCCTCCGTCTCCCTCCCTCAGTCTCTCCCCTCCCTCAGTCTCTCTCCCTCAGTCTCTCTCCCTCCGTCTCCCTCACTCCGTCTCCCTCCATCCGTCTCTCTCCCACCGTCTTCCTCCCTCCGTCTCCCTCCCTCCGTCTCTCTCCCTCAGTCTCTCTCCCTCCGTCTCTCTCCCTCCGTCTCTCTCCCTCCGTATCTCTCCCTCCGTATCTCTCCCTCCGTCTCTCTCCCTCAGTCTCCCTCCCTCAGTCTCCCTCCCTCCGTCTCTCTCCCTCCCTCAGTCTCCCTCCCTCCGTCTCCCTCCCTCAGTCTCTCTCCCTCCGTCCCCCTCCCTCACTCAGTCTCTCTCTCTCCCTCAGTCTCTCTCCCTCAGTCTCTCTCCCTCCGTCTCTCTCCCTCCCTCCGTCACCCTCCCTCAGTCTCTCTCCCTCAGTCTCTCTCCCTCAGTCTCTCTCCCTCAGTCTCTCTCTCTCCCTCCGTCTCCCTCCCTCAGTCTCTCTCCCTCCGTCTCTCTCCCTCCGTCTCCCTCCCTCCGTCTCTCTCCCTCCGTCTCTCTCCCTCCGTCTCCCTCCCTCCGTCTCCCTCCCTCCGTCTCTCTCCCTCCGTCTCTCCCTCTGTCTCCCTCTCTCCATCCCCCTCCCTCCGTCACTCTCCCTCCGTCTCTCTCCCTCCATTCCTCGTCCCTCAATCACTCCCTCCGTCTCTCTCCCTCCGTCTCCCTCCCTCCGTCTCTCTCCCTCCGTCTCCCTCTCTCCATCCCCCTCCCTCAGTCTCCCCTCCCTCAATCTCTCTCCCTCCGTCTCTCACCCTCCGTCTCCCTCTCTCCATCCCCCTCCCTCAGTCTTCCCTCCCTCAATCTCTGTCTCCCTCCGTCTCTCTCCCTCCGTCACTCTCCCTCCGTCTCTCTCCCTCCATTCCTCATCCCTCAATCACTCCCTCCGTCTCCCTCCCTCCGTCTCTCTCCCTACGTCTCTCTCCCTCCATTCCTCATCCCTCAATCACTCCCTCCGTCTCCCTCCCTCCGTCTCTCTCCCTCCGTCTCTCTCACTCCGTCTCCCTCCCTCTGTATCTCTCACTCCGTCTCCCTCCCTCTGTCTCTCTCCCTCCGTCTCCCTCCCTCCGTCTCTCTCCCTCCGTCTCTCTCCCTCAGTCTCCCTCCCTCAGTCTCCCTCCCTCAGTCTCTCTCCCTTAGTCATTCTCCCTCTGTCTCCCTCCCTTCGTCTCCCTCCCTCAGTCTCCCTCCCTCAGTCTCTCTCCCTCCGTCTCCCTCCCTCAGTCTCTCTCCCTCCGTCTCTCTCCCTCCATCCCCCTCCCTCCATCACCCTCCCTCAGTATCTCTCCCTCAGTCTCTCTCCCTCTGTCTCCCTCCCTCAGTCTCAGTCTCTCTCCCTCCCTCAGTCTCTCTCCCTCAGTCTCGCTCCCTCCGTCTCTCTCCCTCCGTCTCTCTCCCTCCGTCTCCCTCCCTCAGTCTCTCCCCCTCCGTCTCTCTCCCTCCGTCTCTCTCCCTCCGTCTCTCTCCCTCCGTCTCTCTCCCTCAGTCTCCCTCCCTCAGTCTCTCCCCTCCCTCAGTCTCTCTCCCTCAGTCTCTCTCCCTCAGTCTCCCTCCCTCCGTCTCCCTCCCTGCGTCTCTCTCCCTCCGTCTCCCTCCCTCAGTCTCTCCCTCCCTCCGTCTCTCTCCCTCAGTCTCCCTCCCTCCGTCTCTCTCCCTCCATCTCCCTCCCTCAGTCTCTCCCTCCCTCCGTCTCTCTCCCTCAGTCTCTCTCCCTCCGTCTCCCTCCGTCTCCCTCCCTCAGTCTCTCCCTCCCTCCGTCTCTCTCCCTCAGTCTCTCCCCTCCCTCAGGCTCTCTCCCTCAGTCTCTCTCCCTCCGTCTCCCTCCCTCCGTCTCTCTCCCTCAGTCTCCCTACCTCAGAATCTCTCCCTCAGTCTCTCTCCCTCCGTCTCCCTCCCTCAGTCTCTCTCCCTCAGTCTCTCCCCTCCCTCAGTCTCTCTCCCTCAGTCTCTCTCCCTCCGTCTCCCTCACTCCGTCTCCCTCACTCCGTCTCTTTCCCACCGTCTCCCTCCCTCCGTCTCCCTCCCTCCGTCTCTCTCCCTCAGTCTCTCTACCTCAGTCTCTCTCCCTCAGTCTCTCTCCCTTCGTCTCCCTCACTCCGTCTCTCTCCCTCAGTCTCTCCCCTCCCTCAGTCTCTCTCCCTCAGTCTCTCTCCCTCCGTCTCCCTCACTCCGTCTCCCTCCCTCCGTCTCTTTCCCACCGTCTCCCTCCCTCCGTCTCTCTCCCTCAGTCTCTCTCCCTCAGTCTCTCTCCCTCCATCTCTCTCCCTCCGTATCTCTCCCTCCGTCTCTCTCCCTCAGTCTCTCTCCCTCAGTCTCCCTCCCTCAGTCTCTCTCCCTCCGTCTGCCCTCCCTCCGTCTCTCTCCCTTCCTCCGTCTCTCTCCCTCAGTCTCCCTCCCTCCGTCTCCCTCCCTCAGTCTCTCTCCCTCCGTCTCTCTCCCTCCGTCTCTCCCCTCCCTCAGGCCCTCTCCCTCAGTCTCTCTCCCTCCGTCTCCCTCCCTCCGTCTCTCTCCCTCAGTCTCTCTCCCTCAGTCTCTCTCCCTTCGTCTCCCTCCCTCAGTCTCTCTCCCTCAGTCTCTCTCCCTCCGTCTCCCTCCCTCAGTCTCTCCCCTCCCTCAGTCTCTCTCCCTCAGTCTCTCTCCCTCCGTCTCCCTCACTCCGTCTCCCTCCAACCGTCTCTCTCCCACCGTCTCCCTCCCTCCGTCTCCCTCCCTCCGTCTCTCTCCCTCCGTCTCTCTCCCTCCGTCTCTCTCCCTCCGTATCTCTCCCTCCGTATCTCTCCCTCCGTCTCTCTCCCTCAGTCTCCCTCCCTCAGTCTCCCTCCCTCCGTCTCTCTCCCTCCCTCAGTCTCCCTCCCTCCGTCTCCCTCCCTCAGTCTCTCTCCCTCCGTCCCCCTCCCTCACTCAGTCTCTCTCCCTCCCTCAGTCTCTCTCCCTCAGTCTCTCTCCCTCCGTCTCTCTCCCTCCCTCCGTCACCCTCCCTCAGTCTCTCTCCCTCAGTCTCCCTCCCTCAGTCTCTCTCCCTCAGTCTCTCTCTCTCCCTCCGTCTCCCTCCCTCAGTCTCTCTCCCTCCGTCTCTCTCCCTCCGTCTCTCTCCCTCCGTCTCCCTCCCTCCGTCTCTCTCCCTCCGTCTCTCTCCCTCCGTCTCCCTCCCTCCGTCTCTCTCCCTCCGTCTCTCTCCCTCCGTCTCCCTCTCTCCATCCCCCTCCCTCCGTCACTCTCCCTCCGTCTCTCTCCCTCCATTCTTCGTCCCTCAATCACTCCCTCCGTCTCTCTCACTCCGTCTCCCTCCCTCCGTCTCTCTCCCTCCGTCTCCCTCTCTCCATCCCCCTCCCTCAGTCTCCCCTCCCTCAATCTCTGTCTCCCTCCGTCTCTCTCCCTCCATCTCTCTCCCTCCGTCTCTCACCCTCCGTCTCCCTCTCTCCATCCCCCTCCCTCAGTCTCCCCTCCCTCAATCTCTGTCTCCCTCCGTCTCTCTCCCTCCGTCACTCTCCCTCCGTCTCTCTCCCTCCATTCCTCATCCCTCAATCACTCCCTCCGTCTCCCTCCCTCCGTCTCTCTCCCTACGTCTCTCTCCCTCCATTCCTCATCCCTCAATCACTCCCTCCGTCTCCCTCCCTCCGTCTCTCTCCCTCCGTCTCTCTCTCTCCATCCCCCTCCCTCCATCTCCCTCCCTCGGTCTCTCTCACTCCGTCTCCCTCCCTCTGTCTCTCTCACTCCGTCTCCCTCCCTCTGTCTTTCTCCCTCCGTCTCTCTCCCTCCGTCTCTCTCCCTCAGTCTCCCTCCCTCAGTCTCCCTCCCTCAGTCTCTCTCCCTCAGTCATTCTCCCTCCGTCTCCCTCCCTCCGTCTCCCTCCCTCAGTCTCCCTCCCTCAGTCTCCCTCCCTCAGTCCCTCTCCCTCAGTCTCTCTCCCTCCGTCTCCCTCCCTCAGTCTCTCTCCCTCCGTCTCCCTCCCTCAGTCTCTCTCCCTCCATCCCCCTCCCTCCATCACCCCCCCTCAGTCTCTCTCCCTCAGTCTCTCTCCCTCCGTCTCCCTCCCTCAGTCTCAGTCTCTCTCCCTCCCTCAGTCTCTCTCCCTCAGTCTCGCTCCCTCCGACTCTCTCCCTCCGTCTCTCTCCCTCCGTCTCTCTCCCTCAGTCTCTCTCCCTCCGTCTCCCTCCCTCAGTCTCTCCCCCTCCGTCTCTCTCCCTCCGTCTCTCTCCCTCAGTCTCCCTCCCTCCGTCTCCCTCCCTCAGTCTCTCCCCTCCCTCAGTCTCTCTCCCTCAGTCTCTCTCCCTCAGTCTCCCTCCCTCCGTCTCCCTCCCTGTGTCTCTCTCCCTCCGTCTCCCTCCCTCAGTCTCTCCCTCCCTCCGTCTCTCTCCCTCAGTCTCCCTCCCTCCGTCTCCCTCCCTCCATCTCCATCCCTCAGTCTCTCCCTCCCTCCGTCTCTCTCCCTCAGTCTCTCTCCCTCCGTCTCCCTCCCTCCGTCTCCCTCCCTCAGTCTCTCCCTCCGTCCGTCTCTCACCCTCAGTCTCTCCCCTCCCTCAGGCTCTCTCCCTCAGTCTCTCTCCCTCCGTCTCTCTCCCTCAGTCTCCCTATCTCAGTCTCTCTCCCTCAGTCTCTCTCCCTCCGTCTCCCTCCCTCAGTCTCTCTCCCTCAGTCTCTCCCCTCCCTCAGTCTCTCTCCCTCAGTCTCTCTCCCTCCGTCTCCCTCCCTCCGTCTCTTTCCCACCGTCTCCCTCCCTCCGTCTCCCTCCCTCCGTCTCTCTCCCTCAGTCTCTCTCCCTCAGTCTCTCTCCCTCCGTATCTCTCCCTCCGTCTCTCTCCCTCAGTCTCCCTCCCTCAGTCTCTCTCCCTCCGTCTCCCTCCCTCCGTCTCTCTCCCTCCCTCAGTCTCCCTCCCTCCGTCTCCCTCCCTCAGTCTCTCTCACTCCGTCCCCCTCCCTCACTCAGTCTCTCTCCCTCCCTCAGTCTCTCTCCCTCAGTCTCTCTCCCTCCGTCTCTCTCCCTCCCTCCGTCACCCTCCCTCAGTCTCTCTCCCTCAGTCTCTCTCCCTCAGTCTCTCTCCCTCGCTCAGTCTCTCTCCCTCAGTCTCGCTCCCTCCGTCTCTCTCCCTCCGTCTCTCTCCCTCAGTCTCCCTCCCTCAGTCTCTCTCCCTCAGTCATTCTCCCTCCGTCTCCCTCCCTCCGTCTCCCTCCCTCAGTCTCGCTCCCTCAGTCTCTCTCCCTCCGTCTCCCTCCCTCAGTCTCTCTCCCTCCGTCTCTCTCCCTCCATCCCCCTCCCTCCATCACCCTCCCTCAGTCTCTCTCCCTCAGTCTCTCTCCCTCAGTCTCTCTCCCTCCGTCTCCCTCCCTCAGTCTCTCTCCCTCAGTCTCTCTCCCTCAGTCTCTCTCCCTCCCTCAGTCTCTCTCCCTCAGTCTCGCTCCCTCCGACTCTCTCCCTCCGTCTCTCTCCCTCCGTCTCTCTCCCTCAGTCTCTCCCCCTCCGTCTCTCTCCCTCCGTCTCTCTCCCTCCGTCTCTCTCCCTCCTTCTCTCCCCCTCAGTCTCTCTCCCTCAGTCTCTCTCCCTCCGTCTCTCTCCCTCAGTCTCTCTCCCTCAGTCTCTCTCCCTCAGTCTCTCTCCCTCAGTCTCCCTCCCTCAGTCTCTCTCCCTCCGTCTCTCTCCCTCAGTCTCCCTCCCTCAGTCTCTCTCCCTCCGTCTCTCTCCCTCCGTCTCTCTCCTTCAGGCTCTCTCCCTCCGTCTATCTCCCTCCGTCTCTCTCCCTCCGTCTCTCTCCCTGTGTCTCTCTCCCTCAGTCTCTCTCTCTCAGTCTCTCTCCCTCCGTCTCTCTCCCTCCATCTCTCTCCCTCAGTCTCTCTCCTTCAGGCTCTCTCCCTCCGTCTCTCTCCCCCGTCTCTCTCCCTCAGTCTCTCTCCCTCAGTCTCCCTCCCTCCGTCTCCCTCCCTGCGTCTCTCTCCCTCTGTCTCCCTCCCTCCGTCTCCCTCCCTCAGTCTCTCCCTCCCTCCGTCTCTCTCCCTCAGTCACCCTCCCTCCATCTCCCTCCCTCCATCTCCCTCCCTCAGTCTCTCTCCCTCAGTCTCTCTCCCTCCGTCTCCCTCCCTCCGTCTCCCTCCCTCAGTCTCTCCCTCCCTCCGTCTCTCTCCCTCAGTCTCTCCCCTCCCTCAGGCTCTCTCCCTCAGTCTCTCTCCCTCCGTCTCCCTCCCTCCGTCTCTCTCCCTCAGTCTCCCTCCCTCAGTCTCTCTCCCTCCGTCTCCCTCCCTCAGTCTCTCTCCCTCAGTCTCTCTCCCTCCGTCTCCCTCCCTCAGTCTCTCCCCTCCCTCAGTCTCCCTCCCTCCGTCTCTCTCCCTCCCTCAGTCTCCCTCCCTCCGTCTCCCTCCCTCAGTCTCTCTCCCTCCGTCCCCCTCCCTCACTCAGTCTCTCTCCCTCCCTCAGTCTCTCTCCCTCAGTCTCTCTCCCTCCGTCTCTCTCCCTCCCTCAGTCTCTCTCCCTCCGTCTCTCTCCCTCAGTCTCTCTCCCTCCGTCTCTCTCCCTCCGTCTCCCTCCCTCCGTCTCTCTCCCTCCGTCTCCCTCTCTCCATCCCCCTCCCTCCGTCACTCTCCCTCCGTCTCTCTCCCTCCATTCCTCGTCCCTCAATCACTCCCTCCGTCTCTCTCCCTCCGTCTCCCTCCCTCCGTCTCTCTCCCTCCGTCTCCCTCTCTCCATCCCCCTCCCTCAGTCTCCCCTCCCTCAATCTCTGTCTCCCTCCGTCTCTCTCCCTCCATCTCTCTCCCTCCGTCTCTCACCCTCCATCTCCCTCTCTCCATCCCCCTCCCTCAGTCTCCCCTCCCTCAATCTCTGTCTCCCTCCGTCTCTCTCCCTCCGTCACTCTCCCTCCGTCTCTCTCCCTCCATTCCTCATCCCTCAATCACTCCCTCCGTCTCCCTCCCTCCGTCTCTCTCCCTACGTCTCTCTCCCTCCATTCCTCATCCCTCAATCACTCCCTCCGTCTCCCTCCCTCCGTCTCTCTCCCTCCGTCTCTCTCTCTCCATCCCCCTCCCTCCACCTCCCTCCCTCGGTCTCTCTCACTCCGTCTCCCTCCCTCTGTCTCTCTCACTCCGTCTCCCTCCCTCTGTCTTTCTCCCTCCGTCTCCCTCCCTCCGTCTCTCTCCCTCCATCTCTCTCCCTCAGTCTCCCTCCCTCAGTCTCCCTCCCTCAGTCTCTCTCCCTCAGTCATTCTCCCTCCGTCTCCCTCCCTCTGTCTCACTCCCTCAGTCTCCCTCCCTCAGTCTCTCTCCCTCAGTCTCTCTCCCTCCGTCTCCCTCCCTCAGTCTCTCTCCCTCCGTCTCCCTCCCTCAGTCTCTCTCCCTCCATCCCCCTCCCTCCATCACCCTCCCTCAGTCTCTCTCCCTCAGTCTCTCTCCCTCCGTCTCCCTCCCTCAGTCTCAGTCTCTCTCCCTCCCTCAGTCTCTCTCCCTCAGTCTCGCTCCCTCCGACTCTCTCCCTCCGTCTCTCTCCCTCCGTCTCTCTCCCTCAGTCTCTCTCCCTCCGTCTCCCTCCCTCAGTTTCTCCCCCACCGTCTCTCTCCCTCCATCTCTCTCCCTCAGTCTCCCTCCATCCGTCTCCCTCCCTCAGTCTCTCCCCTCCCTCAGTCTCTCTCCCTCAGTCTCTCTCCCTCAGTCTCCCTCCCTCCGTCTCCCTCCCTGCGTCTCTCTCCCTCCGTCTCCCTCCCTCAGTCTCTCCCTCCCTCCGTCTCTTTCCCTCCGTCTCTCTCCCTCAGTCTCCCTCCCTCCATCTCCCTCCCTCAGTCTCTCCCTCCCTCCGTCTCTCTCCCTCAGTCTCTCCCCTCCCTCAGGCTCTCTCCCTCAGTCTCTCTCCCTCCGTCTCCCTCCCTCCGTCTCTCTCCCTCAGTCTCCCTACCTCAGTCTCTCTCCCTCAGTCTCTCTCCCTCCGTCTCCCTCCCTCAGTCTCTCTCCCTCAGTCTCTCCCCTCCCTCAGTCTCTCTCCCTCAGTCTCTCTCCCTCCGTCTCCCTCACTCCGTCTCCCTCCCTCCGTCTCTTTCCCACCGTCTCCCTCCCTCCGTCTCCCTCCCTCCGTCTCTCTCCCTCAGTCTCTCTCCCTCCGTATCTCTCCCTCCGTCTCTCTCCCTCAGTCTCTCTCCCTCCGTCTCCCTCCCTCCGTCTCTCTCCCTCCCTCAGTCTCTCTCCCTCAGTCTCTCTCCCTCAGTCTCTCTCGCTCAGTCTCTCTCACTCCGTCCCCCTCCCTCCGTCTCTCTCCCTCCGTCTCTCTCCCTCCGTCTCCCTCCCTCAGTCTCCCTCCCTCAGTCTCTCTCCCTCAGTCATTCTCCCTCTGTCTCCCTCCCTCCGTCTCCCTCCCTCAGTCTCCCTCCCTCAGTCTCTCTCCCTCCGTCTCCCTCCCTCAGTCTCTCTCCCTCCGTCTCCCTCCCTCAGTCTCTCTCCCTCCATCCCCCTCCCTCCATCACCCTCCCTCAGTCTCTCTCCCTCAGTCTCTCTCCCTCCATCTCCCTCCCTCAGTCTCTCTCCCTCAGTCTCTCTCCCTCAGTCTCTCTCCCTCCCTCAGTCTCTCTCCCTCAGTCTCGCTCCCTCCGACTCTCTCCCTCCGTCTCTCTCCCTCCCTCAGTCTCTCCCCCTCCGTCTCTCTCCCTCCGTCTCTCTCCCTCCTTCTCTCCCCCTCAGTCTCTCTCCCTCCGTCTCTCTCCCTCCGTCTCTCTCCCTCAGTCTCTCTCCCTCAGTCTCTCTCCCTCAGTCTCCCTCCCTCAGTCTCTCTCCCTCCGTCTCTCTCCCTCCATCCCCCTCCCTCCATCACCCTCCCTCAGTCTCTCTCCCTCAGTCTCTCTCCCTCTGTCTCCCTCCCTCAGTCTCAGTCTCTCTCCCTCCCTCAGTCTCTCTCCCTCAGTCTCGCTCCCTCCGTCTCTCTCCCTCCGTCTCTCTCCCTCCGTCTCCCTCCCTCAGTCTCTCCCCCTCCGTCTCTCTCCCTCCGTCTCTCTCCCTCCGTCTCTCTCCCTCAGTCTCCCTCCCTCAGTCTCTCCCCTCCCTCAGTCTCTCTCCCTCAGTCTCTCTCCCTCAGTCTCCCTCCCTCCGTCTCCCTCCCTGCGTCTCTCTCCCTCCGTCTCCCTCCCTCCGTCTCTCTTCCTCAGTCTCCCTCCCTCCGTCTCCCCCCCTCCATCTCCCTCCCTCAGTCTCTCCCTCCCTCCGTCTCTCTCCCTCCGTCTCCCTCCCTCCGTCTCCCTCCCTCAGTCTCTCCCTCCCTCCGTCTCTCTCCCTCAGTCTCTCCCCTCCCTCAGGCTCTCTCCCTCAGTCTCTCTCCCTCCGTCTCCCTCCCTCCGTCTCCCTCCCTCCGTCTCTCTCCCTCAGTCTCCCTACCTCAGAATCTCTCCCTCAGTCTCTCTCCCTCCGTCTCCCTCCCTCAGTCTCTCTCCCTCAGTCTCTCCCCTCCCTCAGTCTCTCTCCCTCAGTCTCTCTCCCTCCGTCTCCCTCACTCCGTCTCCCTCCCTCCGTCTCTTTCCCACCGTCTCCCTCCCTCCGTCTCCCTCCCTCCGTCTCTCTCCCTCAGTCTCTCTCCCTCCGTCTCTCTCCCTCCGTATCTCTCCCTCCGTCTCTCTCCCTCAGTCTCCCTCCCTCAGTCTCTCTCCCTCCGTCTGCCCTCCCTCCGTCTCTCTCCCTCCCTCAGTCTCCCTCCCTCCGTCTCCCTCCCTCAGTCTCTCTCGCTCAGTCTCTCTCACTCCGTCCCCCTCCCTCACTCAGTCTCTCTCCCTCCCTCAGTCTCTCTCCCTCAGTCTCTCTCCCTCCGTCTCTCTCCCTCCCTCCGTCACCCTCCCTCAGTCTCTCTCCCTCAGTCTCCCTCCCTCCGTCTCCCTCCCTGCGTCTCTCTCCCTCCGTCTCCCTCCCTCAGTCTCTCCCTCCCTCCGTTTCTTTCCCTCCGTCTCTCTCCCTCAGTCTCCCTCCCTCCATCTCCCTCCCTCAGTCTCTCCCTCCCTCCGTCTCTCTCCCTCAGTCTCTCCCCTCCCTCAGGCTCTCTCCCTCAGTCTCTCTCCCTCCGTCTCCCTCCCTCCGTCTCTCTCCCTCAGTCTCCCTACCTCAGTCTCTCTCCCTCAGTCTCTCTCCCTCCGTCTCCCTCCCTCAGTCTCTCTCCCTCAGTCTCTCCCCTCCCTCAGTCTCTCTCCCTCAGTCTCTCTCCCTCCATCTCCCTCACTCCGTCTCCCTCCCTCCGTCTCTTTCCCACCGTCTCCCTCCCTCCGTCTCCCTCCCTCCGTCTCTCTCCCTCAGTCTCTCTCCCTCCGTATCTCTCCCTCCGTCTCTCTCCCTCAGTCTCTCTCCCTCCGTCTCCCTCCCTCCGTCTCTCTCCCTCCCTCAGTCTCTCTCCCTCAGTCTCTCTCCCTCAGTCTCTCTCGCTCAGTCTCTCTCACTCCGTCCCCCTCCCTCCGTCTCTCTCCCTCCGTCTCTCTCCCTCCGTCTCCCTCCCTCAGTCTCCCTCCCTCAGTCTCTCTCCCTCAGTCATTCTCCCTCCGTCTCCCTCCCTCCGTCTCCCTCCCTCAGTCTCCCTCCCTCAGTCTCTCTCCCTCCGTCTCCCTCCCTCAGTCTCTCTCCCTCCGTCTCCCTCCCTCAGTCTCTCTCCCTCCATCCCCCTCCCTCCATCACCCTCCCTCAGTCTCTCTCCCTCAGTCTCTCTCCCTCCATCTCCCTCCCTCAGTCTCTCTCCCTCAGTCTCTCTCCCTCAGTCTCTCTCCCTCCCTCAGTCTCTCTCCCTCAGTCTCGCTCCCTCCGACTCTCTCCCTCCGTCTCTCTCCCTCCCTCAGTCTCTCCCCCTCCGTCTCTCTCCCTCCGTCTCTCTCCCTCCGTCTCTCTCCCTCCTTCTCTCCCCCTCAGTCTCTCTCCCTCCGTCTCTCTCCCTCCGTCTCTCTCCCTCAGTCTCTCTCCCTCAGTCTCTCTCCCTCAGTCTCCCTCCCTCAGTCTCTCTCCCTCCGTCTCTCTCCCTCCATCCCCCTCCCTCCATCACCCTCCCTCAGTCTCTCTCCCTCAGTCTCTCTCCCTCTGTCTCCCTCCCTCAGTCTCAGTCTCTCTCCCTCCCTCAGTCTCTCTCCCTCAGTCTCGCTCCCTCCGTCTCTCTCCCTCCGTCTCTCTCCCTCCGTCTCCCTCCCTCAGTCTCTCCCCCTCCGTCTCTCTCCCTCCGTCTCTCTCCCTCCGTCTCTCTCCCTCAGTCTCCCTCCCTCAGTCTCTCCCCTCCCTCAGTCTCTCTCCCTCAGTCTCTCTCCCTCAGTCTCCCTCCCTCCGTCTCCCTCCCTGCGTCTCTCTCCCTCCGTCTCCCTCCCTCCGTCTCTCTTCCTCAGTCTCCCTCCCTCCGTCTCCCTCCCTCCATCTCCCTCCCTCAGTCTCTCCCTCCCTCCGTCTCTCTCCCTCCGTCTCCCTCCCTCCGTCTCCCTCCCTCAGTCTCTCCCTCCCTCCGTCTCTCTCCCTCAGTCTCTCCCCTCCCTCAGGCTCTCTCCCTCAGTCTCTCTCCCTCCGTCTCCCTCCCTCCGTCTCCCTCCCTCCGTCTCTCTCCCTCAGTCTCCCTACCTCAGAATCTCTCCCTCAGTCTCTCTCCCTCCGTCTCCCTCCCTCAGTCTCTCTCCCTCAGTCTCTCCCCTCCCTCAGTCTCTCTCCCTCAGTCTCTCTCCCTCCGTCTCCCTCACTCCGTCTCCCTCCCTCCGTCTCTTTCCCACCGTCTCCCTCCCTCCGTCTCCCTCCCTCCGTCTCTCTCCCTCAGTCTCTCTACCTCAGTCTCTCTCCCTCCGTCTCTCTCCCTCCGTATCTCTCCCTCCGTCTCTCTCCCTCAGTCTCCCTCCCTCAGTCTCTCTCCCTCCGTCTGCCCTCCCTCCGTCTCTCTCCCTCCCTCAGTCTCCCTCCCTCCGTCTCCCTCCCTCAGTCTCTCTCGCTCAGTCTCTCTCACTCCGTCCCCCTCCCTCACTCAGTCTCTCTCCCTCCCTCAGTCTCTCTCCCTCAGTCTCTCTCCCTCCGTCTCTCTCCCTCCCTCCGTCACCCTCCCTCAGTCTCTCTCCCTCAGTCTCTCTCCCTCAGTCTCTCTCCCTCGCTCAGTCTCTCTCCCTCCGTCTCTCTCCCTCCGTCTCTCTCCCTCCGTCTCCCTCCCTCAGTCTCCCTCCCTCAGTCTCTCTCCCTCAGTCATTCTCCCTCCATCTCCCTCCCTCCGTCTCCCTCCCTCAGTCTCCCTCCCTCAGTCTCTCTCCCTCCGTCTCCCTCCCTCAGTCTCTCTCCCTCCGTCTCCCTCCCTCAGTCTCTCTCCCTCCATCCCCCTCCCTCCATCACCCTCCCTCAGTCTCTCTCCCTCCGTCTCCCTCCCTCAGTCTCTCTCCCTCAGTCTCTCTCCCTCAGTCTCTCTCCCTCCCTCAGTCTCTCTCCCTCAGTCTCGCTCCCTCCGACTCTCTCCCTCCATCTCTCTCCCTCCGTCTCTCTCCCTCCGTCTCCCTCCCTCAGTCTCTCCCCCTCCGTCTCTCTCCCTCCGTCTCTCTCCCTCCGTCTCTCTCCCTCCTTCTCTCCCCATCAGTCTCTCTCCCTCCGTCTCTCTCCCTCCGTCTCTCTCCCTCAGTCTCTCTCCCTCAGTCTCTCTCCCTCAGTCTCTCTCCCTCAGTCTCCCTCCCTCAGTCTCTCTCCCTCAGTCTCCCTCCCTCAGTCTCTCTCCCTCCGTCTCTCTCCCTCCGTCTCTCTCCCTCAGTCTCTCTCCTTCAGGCTCTCTCCCTCCGTCTATCTCCCTCCGTCTCTCTCCCTCCGTCTCTCTCCCTGTGTCTCTCTCCCTCAGTCTCTCTCCCTCAGTCTCTCTCCCTCCGTCTCTCTCCCTCCGTCTCTCTCCCTCCATCTCTCTCCCTCAGTCTCTCTCCTTCAGGCTCTCTCCCTCCGTCTCTCTCCCCCGTCTCTCTCCCTCAGTCTCTCTCCCTCAGTCTCCCTCCCTCCGTCTCCCTCCCTGCGTCTCTCTCCCTCCGTCTCCCTCCCTCCGTCTCCCTCCCTCAGTCTCTCCCTCCCTCCGTCTCTCTCCCTCAGTCACCCTCCCTCCGTCTCCCTCCCTCCATCTCCCTCCCTCAGTCTCTCCCTCCCTCCGTCTCTCTCCCTCAGTCTCTCTCCCTCCGTCTCCCTCCCACCGTCTCCCTCCCTCAGTCTCTCCCTCCCTCCGTCTCTCTCCCTCAGTCTCTCCCCTCCCTCAGGCTCTCTCCCTCCATCTCCCTCCCTCCGTCTCTCTCCCTCAGTCTCCCTCCCTCAGTCTCTCTCCCTTCGTCTCCCTCCCTCAATCTCTCTCCCTCAGTCTCTCTCCCTCCATCTCCCTCCCTCAGTCTCTCCCCTCCCTCAGTCTCCCTCCCTCAGTCTCTCTCCCTCCGTCTCTCTCCCTCCGTCTCTCTCCCTCCGTATCTCTCCCTCCGTATCTCTCCCTCCGTCTCTCTCCCTCAGTCTCCCTCCCTCAGTCTCCCTCCCTCCGTCTCTCTCCCTCCCTCAGTCTCCCTCCCTCCGTCTCCCTCCCTCAGTCTCTCTCCCTCCGTCCCCCTCCCTCACTCAGTCTCTCTCCCTCCCTCAGTCTCTATCCCTCAGTCTCTCTCCCTCCGTCTCTCTCCCTCCCTCCGTCACCCTCCCTCAGTCTCTCTCCGTCAGTCTCTCTCCCTCCGTCTCCCTCCCTCAGTCTCTCTCCCTCAGTCTCTCTCTCTCCCTCCGTCTCCCTCCCTCAGTCTCTCTCCCTCCGTCTCTCTCCCTCCGTCTCCCTCCCTCCGTCTCTCTCCCTCCGTCTCCCTCCCTCCGTCTCTCTCCCTCCGTCTCTCCCTCCGTCTCCCTCTCTCCATCCCCCTCCCTCCGTCACTCTCCCTCCGTCTCTCTCCCTCCATTCCTCGTCCCTCAATCACTCCCTCCGTCTCTCTCCCTCCGTCTCCCTCCCTCAGTCTCCCCTCCCTCAATCTCTGTCTCCCTCCATCTCTCTCCCTCCATCTCTCTCCCTCCGTCTCTCACCCTCCGTCTCCCTCTCTCCATCCCCCTCCCTCAGTCTCCCCTCCCTCAATCTCTGTCTCCCTCCGTCTCTCTCCCTCTGTCACTCTCCCTCCGTCTCTCTCCCTCCATTCCTCATCCCTCAATCACTCCCTCCGTCTCCCTCCCTCCGTCTCTCTCCCTACGTCTCTCTCCCTCCATTCCTCATCCCTCAATCACTCCCTCCGTCTCCCTCCCTCCGTCTCTCTCCCTCCGTCTCTCTCTCTCCATCCCCCTCCCTCCATCTCCCTCCCTCGGTCTCTCTCACTCCGTCTCCCTCCCTCTGTATCTCTCACTCCGTCTCCCTCCCTCTGTCTCTCTCCCTCCGTCTCCCTCCCTCCGTCTCTCTCCCTCCGTCTCTCTCCCTCCATCTCCCTCCCTCCGTCTCCCTCCCTCAGTCTCCCTCCCTCAGTCTCTCTCCCTCAGTCTCTCTCCCTCCGTCTCCCTCCCTCAGTCTCTCTCCCTCCGTCTCCCTCCCTCAGTCTCTCTCCCTCCATCCCCCTCCCTCCAACACCCTCCCTCAGTCTCTCTCCCTCAGTCTCTCTCACTCTGTCTCCCTCCCTCAGTCTCTGTCTCTCTCCCTCCCTCAGTCTCTCTCCCTCAGTCTCGCTCCCTCCGTCTCTCTCCCTCCGTCTCTCTCCCTCCGTCTCCCTCCCTCAGTCTCTCCCCCTCCGTCTCTCTCCCTCCGTCTCTCTCCCTCCGTCTCTCTCCCTCAGTCTCCCTCCCTCCGTCTCCCTCACTCAGTCTCTCCCCTCCCTCAGTCTCTCTCCCTCAGTCTCTCTCCCTCAGTCTCCCTCCCTCCGTCTCCCTCCCTGCGTCTCTCTCCCTCCGTCTCCCTCCCTCAGTCTCTCCCTCCCTCCGTCTCTCTCCCTCAGTCTCCCTCCCTCCGTCTCCCTCCCTCCATCTCCCTCCCTCAGTCTCTCCCTCCCTCCGTCTCTCTCCCTCAGTCTCTCTCCCTCCGTCTCCCTCCCTCCGTCTCTCCCTCCCTCCGTCTCTCTCCCTCAGTCTCTCCCCTCCCTCAGGCTCTCTCCCTCAGTCTCTCTCCCTCAGTCTCCCTCCCTCCGTCTCTCTCCCTCAGTCTCCCTACCTCAGAATCTCTCCCTCAGTCTCTCTCCCTCCGTCTCCCTCCCTCAGTCTCTCTCCCTCAGTCTCTCCCCTCCCTCAGTCTCTCTCCCTCCGTCTCCCTCACTCCGTCTCCCTCCCTCCGTCTCTTTCCCACCGTCTCCCTCCCTCCGTCTCCCTCCCTCCGTCTCTCTCCCTCAGTCTCTCTCCCTCCGTCTCTCTCCCTCCGTATCTCTCCCTCCGTCTCCCTCCCTCAGTCTCTCTCCCTCCGTCTGCCCTCCCTCCGTCTCTCTCCCTCCCTCAGTCTCCCTCCCTCCGTCTCCCTCCCTCAGTCTCTCTCACTCCGTCCCCCTCCCTCACTCAGTCTCTCTCCCTCCCTCAGTCTCTCTCCCTCAGTCTCTCTCCCTCCGTCTCTCTCCCTCCGTCACCCTCCCTCAGTCTCTCTCCCTCAGTCTCTCTCCCTCAGTCTCTCTCCCTCGCTCAGTCTCTCTCCCTCAGTCTCCCTCCCTCCGTCTCTCTCCCTCAGTCTCCCTCCCTCAGTCTCTCTCCCTCCGTCTCTCTCCCTCAGTCTCTCTCCCTCCGTCTCCCTCCCTCAGTCTCTCCCCTCCCTCAGTCTCTCTCCCTCCGTCTCTCTCCCTCAGTCTCTCTCCCTCCGTCTCTCTCCCTCAGTCTCTCTCCCCCAGTCTCTACCCCTCAGTCTCTCTCCCTCAGTCTCCCTCCCTCAGTCTCTCTCCCTCCGTCTCTCTCCCTCCGTCTCTCTCCCTCAGTCTCTCTCCCTCCGTCTCTCTCCCTCAGTCTCTCTCCCTCAGTCTCTCTCCCTCAGTCTCTCTCCCTCAGTCTCTCTCCCTCTGTCTCCCTCCCTCAGTCTCTCCCCTCCCTCAGTCTCTCTCCCTCTGTCTCCCTCCCTCAGTCTCTCCCCTCCCTCAGTCTCTCTCCCTCCGTCTCTCTCCCTCCGTCTCTCTCCCTCAGTCTCCCTCCCTCCGTCTCTCTCCCTCAGTCTCTCTCCCTCAGTCTCTCTCCCTCCGTCTCTCTCCCTCAGTCTCTCTCCCTCCGTCTCCCTCCCTCCGTCTCTCTCCCTCAATCTCTCTCCCTCTGTCTCCCTCCCTCAGTCTCTCCCCTCCCTCAGTCTCTCTCCCCCGTCTCTCTCCCTCAGTCTCTACCCCTCAGTCTCTCTCCCTCAGTCTCTCTCCTTCAGGCTCTCTCCCTCCGTCTCTCTCCCTCAGTCTCTCTGCCTCAGTCTCTCTCCCTCCGTCTCTCTCCCTCAGTCTCTCTCCCTCAGTCTCTCTCCCTCAGTCTCTCCCCTCCCTCAGTCTCCCTCCCTCAGTCTCTCCCCTCCCTCAGTCTCTCTCCCTCCGTCTCTCTCCCTCCGTCTCTCTCCCTCAGTCTCCCTCCCTCCGTCTCCCTCCCTCCGTCTCTCTCCCTCAGTCTCTCTCCTTCAGTCTCTCTCCCTCCGTCTCTCTCCCTCAGTCTCTCTCCCTCCGTCTCCCTCCCTCCGTCTCTCTCCCTCAATCTCTCTCCCTCCGTCTCCCTCCCTCAGTCTCTCCCCTCCCTCAGTCTCTCTCCCTCCGTCTCCCTCCCTCAGTCTGTCTCCCTCCCTCAGTCTCTCTCCCTCAGTCTCTCTCCCTCAGTCTCTCTCCCTTCGTCTCCCTCACTCCGTCTCTCTCCCTCAGTCTCTCCCCTCCCTCAGTCTCTCTCCCTCAGTCTCTCTCCCTCCGTCTCCCTCACTCCGTCTCCCTCCCTCCGTCTCTTTCCCACCGTCTCCCTCCCTCCGTCTCCCTCCCTCCGTCTCTCTCCCTCAGTCTCTCTCCCTCAGTCTCTCTCCCTCCGTCTCTCTCCCTCCGTATCTCTCCCTCCGTCTCTCTCCCTCAGTCTCCCTCCCTCAGTCTCTCTCCCTCCGTCTCTCTCCCTCCCTCAGTCTCCCTCCCTCCGTCTCCCTCCCTCAGTCTCTCTCGCTCAGTCTCTCTCACTCCGTCCCCCTCCCTCACTCAGTCTCTCTCCCTCCCTCAGTCTCTCTCCCTCAGTCTCTCTCCCTCCGTCTCTCTCCCTCCCTCCGTCACCCTCCCTCAGTCTCTCTCCCTCAGTCTCTCTCCCTCAGTCTCTCTCCCTCGCTCAGTCTCTCTCCCTCAGTCTCGCTCCCTCCGTCTCTCTCCCTCCGTCTCTCTCCCTCCGTCTCCCTCCCTCAGTCTCCCTCCCTCAGTCTCTCTCCCTCAGTCATTCTCCCTCCGTCTCCCTCCCTCAGTCTCCCTCCCTCAGTCTCTCTCCCTCCGTCTCCCTCCCTCAGTCTCTCTCCCTCCGTCTCCCTCCCTCAGTCTCTCTCCCTCCATCCCCCTCCCTCCATCACCCTCCCTCAGTCTCTCTCCCTCAGTCTCTCTCCCTCCGTCTCCCTCCCTCAGTCTCTCTCCCTCAGTCTCTCTCCCTCAGTCTCTCTCCCTCCCTCAGTCTCTCTCCCTCAGTCTCGCTCCCTCCGACTCTCTCCCTCCGTCTCTCTCCCTCCGTCTCTCTCCCTCCGTCTCTCTCCCTCCGTCTCCCTCCCTCAGTCTCTCCCCCTCCGTCTCTCTCCCTCCGTCTCTCTCCCTCCTTCTCTCCCCCTCAGTCTCTCTCCCTCCGTCTCTCTCCCTCCATCTCTCTCCCTCAGTCTCTCTCCCTCAGTCTCTCTCCCTCAGTCTCTCTCCCTCAGTCTCTCTCCCTCCGTCTCTCTCCCTCCGTATCTCTCCCTCCGTCTCTCTCCCTCAGTCTCCCTCCCTCAGTCTCCCTCCCTCCGTCTCTCTCCCTCCCTCAGTCTCCCTCCCTCCGTCTCCCTCCCTCAGTCTCTCTCCCTCCGTCCCCCTCCCTCACTCAGTCTCTCTCCCTCCCTCAGTCTCTCTCCCTCAGTCTCTCTCCCTCCGTCTCTCTCCCTCCCTCCGTCACCCTCCCTCAGTCTCTCTCCCTCCGTCTCCCTCCCTCAGTCTCTCTCCCTCAGTCTCTCTCTCTCCCTCCGTCTCCCTCCCTCAGTCTCTCTCCCTCCGTCTCTCTCCCTCCCTCCGTCTCTCTCCCTCCGTCTCTCTCCCTCCGTCTCTCTCCCTCCATCTCCCTCTCTCCATCCCCCTCCCTCCGTCTCCCTCTCTCCATCCCCCTCCCTCAGTCTCCCCTCCCTCAATCTCTGTCTCCCTCCATCTCTCTCCCTCCATCTCTCTCCCTCCGTCTCTCACCCTCCGTCTCCCTCTCTCCATCCCCCTCCCTCAGTCTCCCCTCCCTCAATCTCTGTCTCCCTCCGTCTCTCTCCCTCCGTCACTCTCCCTCCGTCTCTCTCCCTCCATTCCTCATCCCTCAATCACTCCCTCCATCTCCCTCCCTCCGTCTCTCTCCCTACGTCTCTCTCCCTCCATTCCTCATCCCTCAATCACTCCCTCCGTCTCCCTCCCTCCGTCTCTCTCCCTCCGTCTCTCTCTCTCCATCCCCCTCCCTCCATCTCCCTCCCTCGGACTCTCTCACTCCGTCTCCCTCCCTCTGTATCTCTCCCTCCGTCTCCCTCCCTCCGTCTCTCTCCCTCCGTCTCTCTCCCTCAGTCTCCCTCCCTCAGTCTCCCTCCCTCAGTCTCTCTCCCTTAGTCATTCTCCCTCCGTCTCCCTCCCTCAGTCTCCCTCCCTCAGTCTCTCTCCCTCAGTCTCTCTCCCTCCGTCTCCCTCCCTCAGTCTCTCTCCCTCCGTCTCCCTCCCTCAGTCTCTCTCCCTCCATCCCCCTCCCTCCATCACCCTCCCTCAGTCTCTCTCCCTCAGTCTCTCTCCCTCTGTCTCCCTCCCTCAGTCTCAGTCTCTCTCCCTCCCTCAGTCTCTCTCCCTCAGTCTCGCTCCCTCCGTCTCTCTCCCTCCGTCTCTCTCCCTCCGTCTCTCTCCCTCCGTCTCTCTCCCTCAGTCTCCCTCCCTCCGTCTCCCTCCCTCAGTCTCTCCCCTCCCTCAGTCTCTCTCCCTCAGTCTCTCTCCCTCAGTCTCCCTCCCTCCGTCTCCCTCCCTGCGTCTCTCTCCCTCCGTCTCCCTCCCTCAGTCTCTCCCTCCCTCCGTCTCTCTCCCTCAGTCTCCCTCCCTCCGTCTCCCTCCCTCCATCTCCCTCCCTCAGTCTCTCCCTCCCTCCGTCTCTCTCCCTCAGTCTCTCTCCCTCCGTCTCCCTCCCTCCGTCTCCCCCTCCCTCCGTCTCTCTCCCTCAGTCTCTCTCCCTCCGTCTCCCTCCCTCCGTCTCCCTCCCTCAGTCTCACCCTCCCTCCGTCTCTCTCCCTCAGTCTCTCCCTCCCTCAGGCTCTCTCCCTCAGTCTCTCTCCCTCCGTCTCCCTCCCTCAGTCTCCCTCCCTCAGTCTCTCTCCCTCCGTCTCCCTCCCTCAGTCTCTCTCCCTCAGTCTCTCTCCCTCCGTCTCTCCCCTCCCTCAGTCTCTCTCCCTCAGTCTCTCTCCCTCCGTCTCCCTCACTCTGTCTCTCTCCCACCGTCTCCCTCCCTCCGTCTCCCTCCCTCCGTCTCTCTCCCTCAGTCTCTCCCCTCCCTCAGGCTCTCTCCCTCAGTCTCTCTCCCTCCATCTCCCTCCCTCCGTCTCTCTCCCTCAGTCTCCCTCCCTCAGTCTCTCTCCCTCAGTCTCTCTCCCTTCGTCTCCCTCCCTCAGTCTCTCT
This sequence comes from Pristiophorus japonicus, assembly GCF_044704955.1. Classification (NCBI taxonomy): domain Eukaryota; kingdom Metazoa; phylum Chordata; class Chondrichthyes; family Pristiophoridae; genus Pristiophorus; species Pristiophorus japonicus. Next base: position 24,517 of record NW_027251012.1, read on the forward strand.
CCCTCAGTCTCTCTCCCTCCGTCTCCCTCCCTCAGTCTCTCCCCTCCCTCAGTCTCTCTCCCTCAGTCTCTCTCCCTCCGTCTCCCTCACTCCGTCTCCCTCCATCCGTCTCTCTCCCACCGTCTCCCTCCCTCCGTCTCCCTCCCTCCGTCTCTCTCCCTCAGTCTCTCTCCCTCCGTCTCTCTCCCTCCGTCTCTCTCCCTCCGTATCTCTCCCTCCGTATCTCTCCCTCCGTCTCTCTCCCTCAGTCTCCCTCCCTCAGTCTCCCTCCCTCCGTCTCTCTCCCTCCCTCAGTCTCCCTCCCTCCGTCTCCCTCCCTCAGTCTCTCTCCCTCCGTCCCCCTCCCTCACTCAGTCTCTCTCCCTCCCTCAGTCTCTCTCCCTCAGTCTCTCTCCCTCCGTCTCTCTCCCTCCCTCCGTCACCCTCCCTCAGTCTCTCTCCCTCAGTCTCTCTCCCTCAGTCTCTCTCTCTCCCTCCGTCTCCCTCCCTCAGTCTCTCTCCCTCCGTCTCTCTCCCTCCGTCTCCCTCCCTCCGTCTCTCTCCCTCCGTCTCCCTCCCTCCGTCTCTCTCCCTCCGTCTCTCCCTCTGTCTCCCTCTCTCCATCCCCCTCCCTCCGTCACTCTCCCTCCGTCTCTCTCCCTCCATTCCTCGTCCCTCAATCACTCCCTCCGTCTCTCTCCCTCCGTCTCCCTCCCTCCGTCTCCCTCTCTCCATCCCCCTCCCTCAGTCTCCCCTCCCTCAATCTCTGTGTCCCTCCGTCTCTCTCCCTCCATCTCTCTCCCTCCGTCTCTCACCCTCCGTCTCCCTCTCTCCATCCCCCTCCCTCAGTCTCCCCTCCCTCAATCTCTGTCTCCCTCCGTCTCTCTCCCTCCGTCACTCTCCCTCCGTCTCTCTCCCTCCATTCCTCATCCCTCAATCACTCCTCCGTTTCCCTCCCTCCGTCTCTCTCCCTACGTCTCTCTCCCTCCATTCCTCATCCCTCAATCACTCCCTCCGTCTCCCTCCCTCCGTCTCTCTCCCTCCGTCTCTCTCACTCCGTCTCCCTCCCTCTGTATCTCTCACTCCGTCTCCCTCCCTCTGTCTCTCTCCCTCCGTCTCCCTCCCTCCGTCTCCCTCCCTCCGTCTCTCTCCCTCAGTCTCCCTCCCTCAGTCTCCCTCCCTCAGTCTCTCTCCCTTAGTCATTCTCCCTCTGTCTCCCTCCCTTCGTCTCCCTCCCTCAGTCTCCCTCCCTCAGTCTCTCTCCCTCCGTCTCCCTCCCTCAGTCTCTCTCCCTCCGTCTCTCTCCCTCCATCCCCCTCCCTCCATCACCCTCCCTCAGTCTCTCTCCCTCAGTCTCTCTCCCTCTGTCTCCCTCCCTCAGTCTCAGTCTCTCTCCCTCCCTCAGTCTCTCTCCCTCAGTCTCGCTCCCTCCGTCTCTCTCCCTCCGTCTCTCTCCCTCCGTCTCCCTCCCTCAGTCTCTCCCCCTCCGTCTCTCTCCCTCCGTCTCTCTCCCTCCGTCTCTCTCCCTCCGTCTCTCTCCCTCAGTCTCCCTCCCTCAGTCTCTCCCCTCCCTCAGTCTCTCTCCCTCAGTCTCCCTCCCTCCGTCTCCCTCCCTGCGTCTCTCTCCCTCCGTCTCCCTCCCTCAGTCTCTCCCTCCCTCCGTCTCTCTCCCTCAGTCTCCCTCCCTCCGTCTCTCTCCCTCCATCTCCCTCCCTCAGTCTCTCCCTCCCTCAGTCTCTCTCCCTCAGTCTCTCTCCCTCCGTCTCCCTCCCTCCGTCTCCCTCCCTCAGTCTCTCCCTCCCTCCGTCTCTCTCCCTCAGTCTCTCCCCTCCCTCAGGCTCTCTCCCTCAGTCTCTCTCCCTCCGTCTCCCTCCCTCCGTCTCTCTCCCTCAGTCTCCCTACCTCAGAATCTCTCCCTCAGTCTCTCTCCCTCCGTCTCCCTCCCTCAGTCTCTCTCCCTCAGTCTCTCCCCTCCCTCAGTCTCTCTCCCTCAGTCTCTCTCCCTCCGTCTCCCTCACTCCGTCTCTTTCCCACCGTCTCCCTCCCTCCGTCTCCCTCCCTCCGTCTCTCTCCCTCAGTCTCTCTACCTCAGTCTCTCTCCCTCAGTCTCTCTCCCTTCGTCTCCCTCACTCCGTCTCTCTCCCTCAGTCTCTCCCCTCCCTCAGTCTCTCTCCCTCAGTCTCTCTCCCTCCGTCTCCCTCACTCCGTCTCCCTCCCTCCGTCTCTTTCCCACCGTCTCCCTCCCTCCGTCTCCCTCCCTCCGTCTCTCTCCCTCAGTCTCTCTCCCTCAGTCTCTCTCCCTCTGTCTCTCTCCCTCCATATCTCTCCCTCCGTCTCTCTCCCTCAGTCTCCCTCCCTCAGTCTCTCTCCCTCCGTCTCTCTCCCTCCCTCAGTCTCCCTCCCTCAGTCTCTCTCGCTCAGTCTCTCTCACTCCTTCCCCCTCCCTCACTCAGTCTCTCTCCCTCCCTCAGTCTCTCTCCCTCAGTCTCTCTCCCTCCGTCTCTCTCCCTCCCTCCGTCACCCTCCCTCAGTCTCTCTCCCTCAGTCTCTCTCCTCAGTCCCTCTCCCTCGCTCAGTCTCTCTCCCTCAGTCTCGCTCCCTCCGTCTCTCTCCCTCCGTCTCCCTCCCTCAGTCTCCCTCCCTCAGTCTCTCTCCCTCAGTCATTCTCCCTCCGTCTCCCTCCCTCAGTCTCCCTCCCTCAGTCTCTCTCCCTCCGTCTCCCTCCCTCAGTCTCTCTCCCTCCGTCTCCCTCCCTCAGTCTCTCTCCCTCCATCCCCCTCCCTCCATCACCCTCCCTCAGTCTCTCTCCCTCAGTCTCTCTCCCTCCGTCTCCCTCCCTCAGTCTCTCTCCCTCAGTCTCTCTCCCTCAGTCTCTCTCCCTCCCTCAGTCTCTCTCCCTCAGTCTCGCTCCCTCCGACTCTCTCCCTCCGTCTCTCTCCCTCCGTCTCTCTCCCTCCGTCTCCCTCCCTCAGTCTCTCCCCCTCCGTCTCTCTCCCTCCGTCTCTCTCCCTCCTTCTCTCCCCCTCAGTCTCTCTCCCTCCGTCTCTCTCCCTCCATCTCTCTCCCTCAGTCTCTCTCCCTCAGTCTCTCTCCCTCAGTCTCTCTCCCTCAGTCTCTCTCCCTCCGTCTCTCTCCCTCCGTCTCTCTCCCTCAGTCTCCCTCCCTCAGTCTCCCTCCCTCCGTCTCTCTCCATCCCTCAGTCTCCCTCCCTCCGTCTCCCTCCCTCAGTCTCTCTCCCTCCGTCCCCCTCCCTCACTCAGTCTCTCTCCCTCCCTCAGTCTCTCTCCCTCAGTCTCTCTCCCTCCGTCTCTCTCCCTCCCTCCATCACCCTCCCTCAGTCTCTCTCCCTCAGTCTCTCTCCCTCCGTCTCCCTCCCTCAGTCTCTCTCCCTCAGTCTCTCTCTCTCCCTCCGTCTCCCTCCCTCAGTCTCTCTCCCTCCGTCTCTCTCCCTCCGTCTCCCTCCCTCCGTCTCTCTCCCTCCGTCTCCCTCCCTCCGTCTCTCTCCCTCCGTCTCTCCCTCCGTCTCCCTCTCTCCATCCCCCTCCCTCCGTCACTCTCCCTCCGTCTCCCTCTCTCCATCCCCCTCCCTCAGTCTCCCCTCCCTCAATCTCTGTCTCCCTCCGTCTCTCTCCCTCCATCTCTCTCCCTCCGTCTCTCACCCTCCGTCTCCCTCTCTCCATCCCCCTCCCTCAGTCTCCCCTCCCTCAATCTCTGTCTCCCTCCGTCTCTCTCCCTCCGTCACTCTCCCTCCGTCTCTCTCCCTCCATTCCTCATCCCTCAATCACTCCCTCCATCTCCCTCCCTCCGTCTCTCTCCCTACGTCTCTCTCCCTCCATTCCTCATCCCTCAATCACTCCCTCCGTCTCCCTCCCTCCGTCTCTCTCCCTCCGTCTCTCTCTCTCCATCCCCCTCCCTCCATCTCCCTCCCTCGGTCTCTCTCACTCCGTCTCCCTCCCTCTGTATCTCTCCCTCCGTCTCCCTCCCTCCGTCTCTCTCCCTCCGTCTCTCTCCCTCAGTCTCCCTCCCTCAGTCTCCCTCCCTCAGTCTCTCTCCCTTAGTCATTCTCCCTCCGTCTCCCTCCCTCCGTCTCCCTCCCTCAGTCTCCCTCCCTCAGTCTCTCTCCCTCAGTCTCTCTCCCTCCGTCTCCCTCCCTCAGTCTCTCTCCCTCCGTCTCCCTCCCTCAGTCTCTCTCCCTCCATCCCCCTCCCTCCATCACCCTCCCTCAGTCTCTCTCCCTCAGTCTCCCTCCCTCAGTCTCAGTCTCTCTCCCTCCCTCAGTCTCTCTCCCTCAGTCTCGCTCCCTCCGTCTCTCTCCCTCCGTCTCTCTCCCTCCGTCTCTCTCCCTCCGTCTCTCTCCCTCAGTCTCCCTCCCTCCGTCTCCCTCCCTCAGTCTCTCCCCTCCCTCAGTCTCTCTCCCTCAGTCTCTCTCCCTCAGTCTCCCTCCCTCCGTCTCCCTCCCTGCGTCTCTCTCCCTCCGTCTCCCTCCCTCAGTCTCTCCCTCCCTCCGTCTCTCTCCCTCAGTCTCCCTCCCTCCGTCTCCCTCCCTCCATCTCCCTCCCTCAGTCTCTCCCTCCCTCCGTCTCTCTCCCTCAGTCTCTCTCCCTCCGTCTCCCTCCCTCCATCTCCCCCTCCCTCCGTCTCTCTCCCTCAGTCTCTCTCCCTCCGTCTCCCTCCCTCCGTCTCCCTCCCTCAGTCTCTCCCTCCCTCCGTCTCTCTCCCTCAGTCTCTCCCCTCCCTCAGGCTCTCTCCCTCAGTCTCTCTCCCTCCGTCTCCCTCCCTCAGTCTCCCTCCCTCAGTCTCTCTCCCTCCGTCTCCCTCCCTCAGTCTCTCTCCCTCAGTCTCTCTCCCTCCGTCTCCCTCCCTCAGTCTCTCCCCTCCCTCAGTCTCTCTCCCTCAGTCTCTCTCCCTCCGTCTCCCTCACTCCGTCTCCCTCCCTCCGTCTCCCTCCCTCCGTCTCTCTCCCACCGTCTCCCTCCCTCCGTCTCCCTCCCTCCGTCTCTCTCCCTCAGTCTCTCTCCCTCAGTCTCTCCCCTCCCTCAGGCTCTCTCCCTCAGTCTCTCTCCCTCCATCTCCCTCCCTCCGTCTCTCTCCCTCAGTCTCCCTCCCTCAGTCTCTCTCCCTCAGTCTCTCTCCCTTCGTGTCCCTCCCTCAGTCTCTCTCCCTCAGTCTCTCTCCCTCCGTCTCCCTCCCTCAGTCTCTCCCCTCCCTCAGTCTCTCTCCCTCAGTCTCTCTCCCTCCGTCTCCCTCACTCCGTCTCCCTCCATCCGTCTCTCTCCCACCGTCTCCCTCCCTCCGTCTCTCTCCCTCCGTCTCTCTCCCTCAGTCTCTCTCCCTCCGTCTCTCTCCCTCCGTCTCTCTCCCTCCGTATCTCTCCCTCCGTATCTCTCCCTCCGTCTCTCTCCCTCAGTCTCCCTCCCTCAGTCTCCCTCCCTCCGTCTCTCTCCCTCCCTCAGTCTCCCTCCCTCCGTCTCCCTCCCTCAGTCTCTCTCCCTCCGTCCCCCTCCCTCACTCAGTCTCTCTCCCTCCCTCAGTCTCTCTCCCTCAGTCTCTCTCCCTCCGTCTCTCTCCCTCCCTCCGTCACCCTCCCTCAGTCTCTCTCCCTCAGTCTCTCTCCCTCAGTCTCTCTCCCTCAGTCTCTCTCTCTCCCTCCGTCTCCCTCCCTCAGTCTCTCTCCCTCCGTCTCTCTCCCTCCGTCTCCCTCCCTCCGTCTCTCTCCCTCCATCTCTCTCCCTCCGTCTCCCTCCCTCCGTCTCTCTCCCTACGTCTCTCCCTCTGTCTCCCTCTCTCCATCCCCCTCCCTCCGTCACTCTCCCTCCGTCTCTCTCCCTCCATTCCTCGTCCCTCAATCACTCCCTCCGTCTCTCTCCCTCCGTCTCCCTCCCTCCGTCTCTCTCCCTCCGTCTCCCTCTCTCCATCCCCCTCCCTCAGTCTCCCCTCCCTCAATCTCTGTCTCCCTCCGTCTCTCTCCCTCCATCTCTCTCCCTCCGTCTCTCACCCTCCGTCTCCCTCTCTCCATCCCCCTCCCTCAGTCTCCCCTCCCTCAATCTCTGTCTCCCTCCGTCTCTCTCCCTCCGTCACTCTCCCTCCGTCTCTCTCCCTCCATTCCTCATCCCTCAATCACTCCCTCCGTCTCCCTCCCTCCGTCTCTCTCCCTACGTCTCTCTCCCTCCATTCCTCATCCCTCAATCACTCCCTCCGTCTCCCTCCCTCCGTCTCTCTCCCTCCGTCTCTCTCACTCCGTCTCCCTCCCTCTGTATGTCTCACTCCGTCTCCCTCCCTCTGTCTCTCTCCCTCCGTCTCTCTCCCTCAGTCTCCCTCCCTCAGTCTCCCTCCCTCAGTCTCTCTCCCTTAGTCATTCTCCCTCTGTCTCCCTCCCTTCGTCTCCCTCCCTTCGTGTCCCTCCCTCAGTCTCTCTCCCTCCGTCTCCCTCCCTCAGTCTCTCTCCCTCCGTCTCTCTCCCTCCATCCCCCTCCCTCCATCACCCTCCCTCAGTCTCTCTCCCTCAGTCTCTCTCCCTCTGTCTCCCTCCCTCAGTCTCAGTCTCTCTCCCTCCCTCAGTCTCTCTCCCTCCGTCTCTCCCCCTCCGTCTCTCTCCCTCCGTCTCTCTCCCTCCGTCTCTCTCCCTCAGTCTCTCTCCCTCAGTCTCCCTCCCTCAGTCTCTCCCCTCCCTCAGTCTCTCTCCCTCAGTCTCTCTCCCTCCGTCTCCCTCCCTGCGTCTCTCTCCCTCCGTCTCCCTCCCTCAGTCTCTCCCTCCCTCCGTCTCTCTCCCTCAGTCTCCCTCCCTCTGTCTCTCTCCCTCCATCTCCCTCCCTCAGTCTCTCCCTCCCTCCGTCTCTCTCCCTCAGTCTCTCTCCCTCCGTCTCCCTCCGTCTCCCTCCCTCCGTCTCCCTCCCTCAGTCTCTCCCTCCCTCCGTCTCTCTCCCTGAGTCTCTCCCCTCCCTCAGGCTCTCTCCCTCAGTCTCTCTCCCTCCGTCTCCCTCCCTCCGTCTCTATCCCTCAGTCTCCCTACCTCAGAATCTCTCCCTCAGTCTCTCTCCCTCCGTCTCCCTCCCTCAGTCTCTCTCCCTCAGTCTCTCCCCTCCCTCAGTCTCTCTCCCTCAGTCTCTCTCCCTCCGTCTCCCTCACTCCGTCTCCCTCCCTCCGTCTCTTTCCCACCGTCTCCCTCCCTCCGTCTCCCTCCCTCCGTCTCTCTCCCTCAGTCTCTCTACCTCAGTCTCTCTCCCTCCGTCTCTCTCCCTCCGTATCTCTCCCTCCGTCTCTCTCCCTCAGTCTCCCTCCCTCAGTCACTCTCCCTCCGTCTGCCCTCCCTCCGCCTCTCCCTCCCTCAGTCTCCCTCCCTCCGTCTCCCTCCCTCAGTCTCTCTTGCTCAGTCTCTCTCACTCCGTCCCCCTCCCTCACTCAGTCTCTCTCCCTCCCTCAGTCTCTCTCCCTCAGTCTCTCTCCCTCCGTCTCTCTCCCTCCCTCCGTCACCCTCCCTCAGTCTCTCTCCCTCAGTCTCTCTCCCTCAGTCTCTCTCCCTCGCTCAGTCTCTCTCCCTCCGTCTCTCTCCCTCCGTCTCCCTCCCTCAGTCTCCCTCCCTCAGTCTCTCTCCCTCAGTCATTCTCCCTCCATCTCCCTCCCTCCGTCTCCCTCCCTCAGTCTCTCTCCCTCCGTCTCCCTCCCTCAGTCTCTCTCCCTCCGTCTCCCTCCCTCAGTCTCTCTCCCTCCATCCCCCTCCCTCCATCACCCTCCCTCAGTCTCTCTCCCTCAGTCTCTCTCCCTCCGTCTCCCTCCCTCAGTCTCTCTCCCTCAGTCTCTCTCCCTCAGTCTCTCTCCCTCAGTCTCTCTCCCTCCCTCAGTCTCTCTCCCTCAGTCTCGCTCCCTCCGACTCTCTCCCTCCATCTCTCTCCCTCCGTCTCTCTCCCTCCGTCTCCCTCCCTCAGTCTCTCCCCCTCCGTCTCTCTCCCTCCGTCTCTCTCCCTCCGTCTCTCTCCCTCCTTCTCTCCCCATCAGTCTCTCTCCCTCCGTCTCTCTCCCTCAGTCTCTCTCCCTCAGTCTCTCTCCCTCAGTCTCTCTCCCTCAGTCTCTCTCCCTCAGTCTCCCTCCCTCAGTCTCTCTCCCTCCGTCTCTCTCCCTCCGTCTCTCTCCCTCAGTCTCTCTCCTTCAGGCTCTCTCCCTCCATCTATCTCCCTCCGTCTCTCTCCCTCCGTCTCTCTCCCTGTGTCTCTCTCCCTCAGTCTCTCTCCCTCAGTCTCTCTCCCTCCGTCTCTCTCCCTCCATCTCTCTCCCTCAGTCTCTCTCCTTCAGGCTCTCTCCCTCCGTCTCTCTCCCCCGTCTCTCTCCCTCAGTCTCTCTCCCTCAGTCTCCCTCCCTCCGTCTCCCTCCCTGCGTCTCTCTCCCTCCGTCTCCCTCCCTCCGTCTCCCTCCCTCAGTCTCTCCCTCCCTCCGTCTCTCTCCCTCAGTCACCCTCCCTCCGTCTCCCTCCCTCCATCTCCCTCCCTCAGTCTCTCCCTCCCTCCGTCTCCCTCCCTCAGTCTCTCCCTCCCTCCGTCTCTCTCCCTCAGTCTCTCCCCTCCCTCAGGCTCTCTCCCTCCGTCTCCCTCCCTCCGTCTCTCTCCCTCAGTCTCCCTCCCTCAGTCTCTCTCCCTTCGTCTCCCTCCCTCAGTCTCTCTCCCTCCGTCTCCCTCCCTCAGTCTCTCCCCTCCCTCAGTCTCTCTCCCTCAGTCTCTCTCCCTCCGTCTCCCTCACTCCGTCTCCCTCCATCCGTCTCTCTCCCACCGTCTCCCTCCCTCCGTCTCCCTCCCTCCGTCTCTCTCCCTCAGTCTCTCTCCCTCCGTCTCTCTCCCTCCGTCTCTCTCCCTCCGTATCTCTCCCTCCGTATCTCTCCCTCCGTCTCTCTCCCTCAGTCTCCCTCCCTCAGTCTCCCTCCCTCCGTCTCTCTCCCTCCCTCAGTCTCCCTCCCTCCGTCTCCCTCCCTCCGTCTCTCTCCCTCAGTCTCTCTCCCTCCGTCTCTCTCCCTCCCTCCGTCACCCTCCCTCAGTCTCTCTCCCTCAGTCTCTCTCCCTCCGTCTCCCTCCCTCAGTCTCTCTCCCTCAGTCTCTCTCTCTCCCTCCGTCTCCCTCCCTCAGTCTCTCTCCCTCCGTCTCTCTCCCTCCGTCTCCCTCCCTCCGTCTCTCTCCCTCCGTCTCCCTCCCTCCGTCTCTCTCCCTCCGTCTCTCCCTCCGTCTCCCTCTCTCCATCCCCCTCCCTCCGTCACTCTCCCTCCGTCTCTCTCCCTCCATTCCTAGTCCCTCAATCACTCCCTCCGTCTCTCTCCCTCCGTCTCCCTCCCTCCGTCTCTCTCACTCCGTCTCCCTCTCTCCATCCCCCTCCCTCAGTCTCCCCTCCCTCAATCTCTGTCTCCCTCCATCTCTCTCCCTCCATCTCTCTCCCTCCGTCTCTCACCCTCCGTCTCCCTCTCTCCATCCCCCTCCCTCAGTCTCCCCTCCCTCAATCTCTGTCTCCCTCCGTCTCTCTCCCTCCGTCACTCTCCCTCCGTCTTTCTCCCTCCATTCCTCATCCCTCAATCACTCCCTCCGTCTCCCTCCCTCCGTCTCTCTCCCTACGTCTCTCTCCCTCCATTCCTCATCCCTCAATCACTCCCTCCGTCTCCCTCCCTCCGTCTCTCTCCCTCCGTCTCTCTCTCTCCATCCCCCTCCCTCCATCTCCCTCCCTCGGTCTCTCTCACTCCGTCTCCCTCCCTCTGTATCTCTCACTCCGTCTCCCTCCCTCTGTCTCTCTCCCTCCGTCTCCCTCCCTCCGTCTCTCTCCCTCCGTCTCTCTCCCTCCGTCTCCCTCCGTCTCCCTCCCTCAGTCTCCCTCCCTCAGTCTCTCTCCCTCAGTCTCTCTCCCTCCGTCTCCCTCCCTCAGTCTCTCTCCCTCCGTCTCCCTCCCTCAGTCTCTCTCCCTCCATCCCCCTCCCTCCAACACCCTCCCTCAGTCTCTCTCCCTCAGTCTCTCTCCCTCTGTCTCCCTCCCTCAGTCTCTGTCTCTCTCCCTCCCTCAGTCTCTCTCCCTCAGTCTCGCTCCCTCCGTCTCTCTCCCTCCGTCTCTCTCCCTCCGTCTCTCTCCCTCTGTCTCCCTCCCTCAGTCTCTCCCCCTCCGTCTCTCTCCCTCCGTCTCTCTCCCTCAGTCTCCCTCCCTCCGTCTCCCTCACTCAGTCTCTCCCCTCCCTCAGTCTCTCTCCCTCACTCTCCCTCCCTCCGTCTCCCTCCCTGCGTCTCTCTCCCTCCGTCTCCCTCCCTCAGTCTCTCCCTCCCTCCGCCTCTCTCCCTCAGTCTCCCTCCCTCCGTCTCCCTCCCTCCATCTCCCTCCCTCAGTCTCTCCCCCTCCGTCTCCCTCCCTCCGTCTCTCCCTCCCTCCATCTCTCTCCCTCAGTCTCTCCCCTCCCTCAGGCTCTCTCCCTCAGTCTCTCTCCCTCAGTCTCCCTCCCACCGTCTCTCTCCCTCAGTCTCCCTACCTCAGAATCTCTCCCTCAGTCTCTCTCCCTCCGTCTCCCTCCCTCAGTCTCTCTCCCTCAGTCTCTCCCCTCCCTCAGTCTCTCTCCCTCAGTCTCTCTCCCTCCGTCTCCCTCACTCCGTCTCCCTCCCTCCGTCTCTTTCCCACCGTCTCCCTCCCACCGTCTCCCTCCCTCAGTCTCTCTCCCTCAGTCTCTCTCCCTCAGTCTCTCTCCCTCCGTCTCTCTCCCTCCGTATCTCTCCCTCCGTCTCCCTCCCTCCGTCTCCCTCCCTCAGTCTCTCTCCCTCCGTCTGCCCTCCCTCCGTCTCTCTCCCTCCCTCAGTCTCCCTCCCTCCGTCTCCCTCCCTCAGTCTCTCTCACTCCGTCCCCCTCCCTCACTCAGTCTCTCTCCCTCCCTCAGTCTCTCTCCCTCAGTCTCTCTCCCTCCGTCTCTCTCCCTCCCTCCGTCACCCTCCCTCAGTCTCTCTCCCTCAGTCTCTCTCCCTCAGTCTCTCTCCCTCGCTCAGTCTCTCTCCCTCAGTCTCCCTCCCTCCGTCTCTCTCCCTCAGTCTCCCTCCCTCAGTCTCTCTCCCTCCGTCTCTCTCCCTCAGTCTCTCTCCCTCCGTCTCCCTCCCTCAGTCTCTCCCCTCCCTCAGTCTCTCTCCCTCCGTCTCTCTCCCTCAGTCTCTCTCCCCCGTCTCTCTCCCTCAGTCTCTACCCCTCAGTCTCTCTCCCTCAGTCTCCCTCCCTCAGTCTCTCTCCCTCCGTCTCTCTCCCTCCGTCTCTCTCCCTCAGTCTCTCTCCCTCAGTCTCTCTCCCTCAGTCTCTCTCCCTCAGTCTCTCTCCCTCTGTCTCCCTCCCTCAGTCTCTCCCCTCCCTCAGTCTCTCTCCCTCCGTCTCCCTCCCTCAATCTCTCCCCTCCCTCAGTCTCTCTCCCTCCGTCTCTCTCCCTCCGTCTCTCTCCCTCAGTCTCCCTCCCTCCGTCTCTCTCCCTCAGTCTCTCTCCCTCAGTCTCTCTCCCTCAGTCTCTCTCCCTCCGTCTCTCTCCCTCAGTCTCTCTCCCTCCGTCTCCCTCCCTCCGTCTCTCTCCCTCAATCTCTCTCCCTCTGTCTCCCTCCCTCAGTCTCTCCCCTCCCTCAGTCTCTCTTCCCCGTCTCTCTCCCTCAGTCTCTACCCCTCAGTCTCTCTCCCTCAGTCTCTCTCCCTCAGTCTCTCTCCTTCAGGCTCTCTCCCTCCGTCTCTCTCCCTCAGTCTCTCTCCCTCCGTCTCTCTCCTCAGTCTCCCTCCCTCAGTCTCTCCCCTCCCTCAGTCTCTCTCCCTCCGTCTCCCTCCCTCAGTCTCTCCCCTCCCTCAGTCTCTCTCCCTCCGTCTCTCTCCCTCCGTCTCTCTCCCTCAGTCTCCCTCCCTCCGTCTCCCTCCCTCCGTCTCCCTCCCTCCGTCTCTCTCCCTCAGTCTCTCTCCTTCAGTCTCTCTCCCTCCGTCTCTCTCCCTCAGTCTCTCTCCCTCCGTCTCCCTCCCTCCGTCTCTCTCCCTCAATCTCTCTCCCTCCGTCTCCCTCCCTCAGTCTCTCCCCTCCCTCAGTCTCTCTCCCTCCGTCTCTCTACCTCCGTCTCCCTCCCTCAGTCTGTCTCCCTCCCTCAGTCTCTCTCCCTCAGTCTCCCTCCCTCAGTCTCTCTCCCTTCGTCTCCCTCACTCCGTCTCTCTCCCTCAGTCTCTCCCCTCCCTCAGTCTCTCTCCCTCAGTCTCTCTCCCTCCGTCTCCCTCACTCCGTCTCCCTCCCTCCGTCTCTTTCCCACCGTCTCCCTCCCTCCGTCTCCCTCCCTCCGTCTCTCTCCCTCAGTCTCTCTCCCTCAGTCTCTCTCCCTCCGTCTCTCTCCCTCCGTATCTCTCCCTCCGTCTCTCTCCCTCAGTCTCCCTCCCTCAGTCTCTCTCCCTCCGTCTGCCCTCCCTCCGTCTCTCTCCCTCCCTCAGTCTCCCTCCCTCCGTCTCCCTCCCTCAGTCTCTCTCGCTCAGTCTCTCTCACTCCGTCCCCCTCCCTCACTCAGTCTCTCTCCCTCCCTCAGTCTCTCTCCCTCAGTCTCTCCCTCCGTCTCTCTCCCTCCCTCCATCACCCTCCCTCAGTCTCTCTCCCTCAGTCTCTCTCCCTCAGTCTCTCTCCCTCGCTCAGTCTCTCTCCCTCAGTCTCGCTCCCTCCGTCTCTCTCCCTCCGTCTCTCTCCCTCCGTCTCCCTCCCTCAGTCTCCCTCCCTCAGTCTCTCTCCCTCAGTCATTCTCCCTCCGTCTCCCTCCTTCAGTCTCCCTCCCTCAGTCTCTCTCCCTCCGTCTCCCTCCCTCAGTCTCTCTCCCTCCGTCTCCATCCCCCTCCCTCCATCACCCTCCCTCAGTCTCTCTCCATCAGTCTCTCTCCCTCCGTCTCCCTCCCTCAGTCTCTCTCCCTCAGTCTCTCTCCCTCAGTCTCTCTCCCTCCCTCAGTCTCTCTCCCTCCCTCAGTCTCTCTCCCTCCGACTCTCTCCCTCCGTCTCTCTCCCTCCGTCTCTCTCCCTCCGTCTCCCTCCCTCAGTCTCTCCCCCTCCGTCTCTCTCCCTCCGTCTCTCTCCCTCCTTCTCTCTCCCTCCTTCTCTCCCCCTCAGTCTCTCTCCCTCCGTCTCTCTCCCTCCATCTCTCTCCCTCAGTCTCTCTCCCTCAGTCTCTCTCCCTCAGTCTCTCTCCCTCAGTCTCTCTCCCTCAGTCTCTCTCCCTCCGTCTCTCTCCCTCAGTCTCTCTCCCTCAGTCTCCCTCCCTCAGTCTCTCTCCCTCCGCCTCTCTCCCTCCGTCTCTCTCCCTCAGTCTCTCTCCTTCAGGCTCTCTCCCTCCGTCTATCTCCCTCCGTCTCTCTCCCTCCGTCTCTCTCCCTGTGTCTCTCTCCCTCAGTCTCTCTCCCTCAGTCTCTCTCCCTCAGTCTCTCTCCCTCCATCTCTCTCACTCAGTCTCTCTCACTCAGGCTCTCTCCCTCCGTCTCTCTCCCCCGTCTCTCTCCCTCAGTCTCTCTCCCTCAGTCTCTCTCCCTCCGTCTCTCTCCCTCAGTCTCTCTCCCCCGTCTCTCTCCCCCGTCTCTCTCCCTCAGTCTCTACCCCTCAGTCTCTCTCCCTCAGTCTCTCTCCCTCCGTCTCTCTCCCTCCGTCTCTCTCCCTCAGTCTCTCTCCCTCAGTCTCTCTCCCTCCGTCTCTCTCCCTCAGTCTCTCTCCCTCAGTCTCTCTCCCTCTGTCTCCCTCCCTCAGTCTCTCCCTCCCTCAGTCTCTCTCCCTCCGTCTCCCTCCCTCAGTCTCTCCCCTCCCTCAGTCTCTCTCCCTCCGTCTCTCTCGCTCCGTCTCTCTCCCTCAGTCTCCCTCCCTCCGTCTCTCTCCCTCAGTCTCTCTCCCTCCGTCTCTCTCCCTCAGTCTCTCTCCCTCCGTCTCCCTCCCTCCGTCTCTCTCCCTCAATCTCTCTCCCTCTGTCTCCCTCCCTCAGTCTCTCCCCTCCCTCAGTCTCTCTCCCCCGTCTCTCTCCCTCAGTCTCTACCCCTCAGTCTCTCTCCCTCAGTCTCTCTCCCTCAGTCTCTCTCCTTCAGGCTCTCTCCCTCCGTCTCTCTCCCTCAGTCTCTCTGCCTCAGTCTCTCTCCCTCCGTCTCTCTCCCTCAGTCTCTCTCCCTCTGTCTCCCTCCCTCAGTCTCTCCCCTCCCTCAGTCTCTCTCCCTCCGTCTCCCTCCCTCAGTCTCTCCCCTCCCTCAGTCTCTCTCCCTCCGTCTCTCTCCCTCCGTCTCTCTCCCTCAGTCTCCCTCCCTCCGTCTCCCTCCCTCCGTCTCTCTCCCTCAGTCTCTCTCCTTCAGTCTCTCTCCCTCCGTCTCTCTCCCTCAGTCTCTCTCCCTCCGTCTCCCTCCCTCAATCTCTCTCCCTCCGTCTCCCTCCCTCAGTCTCTCCCCTCCCTCAGTCTCTCTCCCTCAGTCTCCCTCCCTCCGTCTCCCTCCCTGCGTCTCTCTCCCTCCGTCTCCCTCCCTCCGTCTCCCTCCCTCCGTCTCCCTCCCTCAGTCTCTCCCTCCCTCCGTCTCTCTCCCTCAGTCACACTCCCTCCGTCTCCCTCCCTTCATCTCCCTCCCTCAGTCTCTCCCTCCATCTCTCTCCCTCAGTCTCTCCCTCCCTCCGTCTCTCTCCCTCAGTCTCTCCCCTCCTTCAGGCTCTCTCCCTCAGTCTCTCTCCCTCCGTCTCCCTCCCTCCGTCTCTCTCCCTCAGTCTCCCTCCCTCAGTCTCTCTCCCTCCGTCTCCCTCCCTCAGTCTCTCTCCCTCTGTCTCCCTCCCTCAGTCTCTCCCCTCCCTCAGTCTCTCTCCCTCCGTCTCTCACCCTCAGTCTCTCTCCCTCCGTCTCTCTCCCTCGGCTCTCTCCCCCGTCTCTCTCCCTCAGTCTCTACCCCTCAGTCTCTCTCCCTCAGTCTCCCTCCCTCAGTCTCTTTCCCTCCGTCTCTCTCCCTCCGTCTCTCTCCCTCCGTCTCTCTCCCTCAGTCTCTCTCCCTCAGTCTCTCTCCCTCAGTCTCTCTCCCTCAGTCTCTCTCCCTCTGTCTCCCTCCCTCAGTCTCTCCCCTCCCTCAGTCTCTCTCCCTCCGTCTCCCTCCCTCAGTCTCTCCCCTCCCTCAGTCTCTCTCCCTCCGTCTCTCTCCCTCCGTCTCTCTCCCTCAGTCTCTCTCTCTCCCTCAGTCTCTCTCCCTCAGTCTCTCTCCCTCCGTCTCTCTCCCTCCGTCTCCCTCCCTCCGTCTCTCTCCCTCAATCTCTCTCCCTCTGTCTCCCTCCCTCAGTCTCTCCCCTCCCTCAGTCTCTCTCCCTCAGTCTCTACACCTCAGTCTCTCTCCCTCAGTCTCTCTCCCTCCGTCTCTCTCCCTCAGTCTCTCTCCCTCAGTCTCCCTCCCTCAGTCTCTCCCCTCCCTCAGTCTCTCTCCCTCCGTCTCCCTCCCTCAGTCTCTCCCCTCCCTCAGTCTCTCTCACTCCGTCTCTCTCCCTCCGTCTCTCTCCCTCAGTCTCCCTCCCTCCGTCTCCCTCCCTCCGTCTCTCTCCCTCAGTCTCTCTCCTTCAGTCTCTCTCCCTTAGTCTCTCTCCCTCCGTCTCCCTCCCTCCGTCTCTCTCCCTCAATCTCTCTCCCTCCGTCTCCCTCCCTCAGTCTCTCTCCCTCCGTCTCTCTACCTCCGTCTTCCTCCCTCAGTCTGTCTCCCTCCCTCAGTCTCTCTCCCTCAGTCTCTCTCCCTCAGTCTCTCTCCCATCGTCTCCCTCACTCCGTCTCTCTCCCTCAGTCTCTCCCCTCCCTCAGTCTCTCTCCCTCAGTCTCTCTCCCTCCGTCTCCCTCACTCCATCTCCCTCCCTCCGTCTCTTTCCCACCGTCTCCCTCCCTCCATCTCCCTCCCTCCGTCTCTCTCCCTCAGTCTCTCTCCCTCAGTCTCTCTCCCTCCGTCTCTCTCCCTCAGTCTCTCTCCCTCCGTATCTCTCCCTCCGTCTCTCTCCCTCAGTCTCCCTCCCTCAGTCTCTCTCCCTCCGTCTGCCCTCCCTCCGTCTCTCTCCCTCCCTCAGTCTCCCTCCCTCCGTCTCCCTCCCTCAGTCTCTCTCACTCCGTCCCCCTCCCTCACTCAGTCTCTCTCCCTCCCTCAGTCTCTCTCCCTCAGTCTCTCTCCCTCCGTCTCTCTCCCTCCCTCCGTCACCCTCCCTCAGTCTCTCTCCCTCAGTCTCTCTCCCTCAGTCTCTCTCCCTCAGTCTCTCTCCCTCGCTCAGTCTCTCTCCCTCAGTCTCGCTCCCTCCGTCTCTCTCCCTCCGTCTCTCTCCCTCCGTCTCCCTCCCTCAGTCTCCCTCCCTCAGTCTCTCTCCCTCAGTCATTCTCCCTCCGTCTCCCTCCCTCCGTCTCCCTCCCTCAGTCTCCCTCCCTCAGTCTCTCTCCCTCCGTCTCCCTCCCTCAGTCTCTCTCCCTCCGTCTCCCTCCCTCAGTCTCTCTCCCTCCATCACCCTCCCTCAGTCTCTCTCCCTCAGTCTCTCTCCCTCCGTCTCCCTCCCTCAGTCTCTCTCCCTCAGTCTCTCTCCCTCAGTCTCTCTCCCCCGTCTCTCTCCCCCATCTCTCTCCCTCAGTCTCTACCCCTCAGTCTCTCTCCCTCAGTCTCCCTCCCTCAATCTCTCTCCCTCCGTCTCTCTCCCTCAGTCTCTCTCCCTCCGTCTCTCTCCCTCAGTCTCTCTCCCTCAGTCTCTCTCCCTCAGTCTCTCTCCCTCTGTCTCCCTCCCTCAGTCTCTCCCCTCCCTCACTCTCTCTCCCTCCGTCTCCCTCCCTCAGTCTCTCCCCTCCCTCAGTCTCTCTCCCTCCGTCTCTCTCTCCCTCCGTCTCTCTCCCTCAGTCTCCCTCCCTCCGTCTCTCTCCCTCAGTCTCTCTCCCTCAGTCTCTCTCCCTCCGTCTCTCTCCCTCAGTCTCTCTCAGTCCGTCTCCCTCCCTCCGTCTCTCTCCCTCAATCTCTCTCCCTCTGTCTCCCTCCCTCAGTCTCTCCCCTCCCTCAGTCTCTCTCCCCCATCTCTCTCCCTCAGTCTCTACCCCTCAGTCTCTCTCCCTCAGTCTCTCTCCCTCAGTCTCTCTCCTTCAGGCTCTCTCCCTCTGTCTCTCTCCCTCAGTCTCTCTGCCTCAGTCTCTCTCCCTCCGTCTCTCTCCCTCAGTCTCTCTCCCTCAGTCTCTCTCCCTCAGTCTCTCTCCCTCAGTCTCTCTCCCTCAGTCTCTCTCCCTCTGTCTCCCTCCCTCAGTCTCTCCCCTCCCTCAGTCTCTCTCCCTCCGTCTCCCTCCCTCAGTCTCTCCCCTCCCTCAATCTCTCTCCCTCCGTCTCTCTCCCTCCGTCTCTCTCCCTCCGTCTCCCTCCCTCAGTCTCTCTCCCTCAGTCATTCTCCCTCCGTCTCCCTCCCTCCGTCTCCCTCCCTCAGTCTCCCTCCCTCAGTCTCTCTCCCTCCGTCTCCCTCCCTCAGTCTCTCTCCCTCCGTCTCCCTCCCTCAGTCTCTCTCCCTCCATCACCCTCCCTCAGTCTCTCTCCCTCAGTCTCTCTCCCTCCGTCTCCCTCCCTCAGTCTCTCTCCCTCCGTCTCTCTCCCTCCGTCTCTCTCCCTCCTTCTCTCCCCCTCAGTCTCTCTCCCTCCGTCTCTCTCCCTCCGTCTCTCTCCCTCAGTCTCTCTCCCTCAGTCTCTCTCCCTCAGTCTCCCTCCCTCAGTCTCTCTCCCTCCGTCTCTCTCCCTCAGTCTCCCTCCCTCAGTCTCTCTCCCTCCGTCTCTCTCCTCAGTCTCTCTCCTTCAGGCTCTCTCCCTCCGTCTATCTCCCTCCGTCTCTCTCCCTCCGTCTCTCTCCCTGTGTCTCTCTCCCTCAGTCTCTCTCCCTCAGTCTCTCTCCCTCCGTCTCTCTCCCTCCATCTCTCTCCCTCAGTCTCTCTCCTTCAGGCTCTCTCCCTCCGTCTCTCTCCCCCGTCTCTCTCCCTCAGTCTCTCTCCCTCAGTCTCCCTCCCTCCGTCTCCCTCCCTGCGTCTCTCTCCCTCCGTCTCCCTCCCTCCATCTCCCTCCCTCAGTCTCTCCCTCCCTCCGTCTCTCTCCCTCAGTCACCCTCCCTCCGTCTCCCTCCCTCCATCTCCCTCCCTCAGTCTCTCCCTCCCTCCATCTCTCTCCCTCAGTCTCTCTCCCTCCGTCTCCCTCCCTCCGTCTCCCTCCCTCCGTCTCCCTCCCTCAGTCTCTCCCTCCCTCCGTCTCTCCCCTCCCTCAGGCTCTCTCCCTCAGTCTCTCTCCCTTCGTCTCCCTCCCACCGTCTCTCTCCCTCAGTCTCCCTCCCTCAGTCTCTCTCCCTCCGTCTCCCTCCCTCAGTCTCTCTCCCTCAGTCTCTCTCCCTCCGTCTCCCTCCCTCAGTCTCTCCCCTCCCTCAGTCTCTCTCCCTCCGTCTCTCTCCCTCAGTCTCTCTCCCTCCGTCTCTCTCCCTCAGTCTCTCTCCCCCGTCTCTCTCCCTCAGTCTCCACCCCTCAGTCTCTCTCCCTCAGTCTCCCTCCCTCAGTCTCTCTCCCTCCGTCTCTCTCCCTCCGTCTCTCTCCCTCAGTCTCTCTCCCTCCGTCTCTCTCCCTCAGTCTCTCTCCCTCAGTCTCTCTCCCTCAGTCTCTCTCCCTCTGTCTCCCTCCCTCAGTCTCTCCCCTCCCTCAGTCTCTCTCCCTCCGTCTCCCTCCCTCAGTCTCTCTCCCTCCGTCTCTCTCCCTCCGTCTCTCTCCCTCAGTCTCCCTCCCTCCGTCTCTCTCCCTCAGTCTCTCTCCCTCAGTCTCTCTCCCTCCGTCTCTCTCCCTCCGTCTCCCTCCCTCCGTCTCTCTCCCTCAATCTCTCTCCCTCTGTCTCCCTCCCTCAGTCTCTCCCCTCCCTCAGTCTCTCTCCCTCAGTCTCTACCCCTCAGTCTCTCTCCCTCAGTCTCTCTCCTTCAGGCTCTCTCCCTCCGTCTCTCTCCCTCAGTCTCTCTGCCTCAGTCTCTCTCCCTCCGTCTCTCTCCCTCAGTCTCTCTCCCTCAGTCTCTCTCCCTCTGTCTCCCTCCCTCAGTCTCTCCCCTCCCTCAGTCTCTCTCCCTCCGTCTCCCTCCCTCAGTCTCTCCCCTCCCTCAGTCTCTCTCCCTCCGTCTCTCTCCCTCAGTCTCTCTCCCTCAGTCTCTCTCCCTCAGTCTCCCTCCCTCAGTCTCTCCCCTCCCTCAGTCTCTCTCCCTCCGTCTCTCACCCTCAGTCTCTCTCCCTCCGTCTCTCTCCCTCGGCTCTCTCCCCCGTCTCTCTCCCTCAGTCTCTACCCCTCAGTCTCTCTCCCTCAGTCTCCCTCCCTCAGTCTCTCTCCCTCCGTCTCTCTCCCTCCGTCTCTCTCCCTCAGTCTCTCTCCCTCCGTCTCTCTCCCTCAGTCTCTCTCCCTCAGTCTCTCTCCCTCAGTCTCTCTCCCTCTGTCTCCCTCCCTCAGTCTCTCCCCTCCCTCAGTCTCTCTCCCTCCGTCTCCCTCCCTCAGTCTCTCTCCCTCCGTCTCTCTCCCTCCGTCTCTCTCCCTCAGTCTCTCTCTCTCCCTCAGTCTCTCTCCCTCAGTCTCTCTCCCTCCGTCTCTCTCCCTCCGTCTCCCTCCCTCCGTCTCTCTCCCTCAATCTCTCTCCCTCTGTCTCCCTCCCTCAGTCTCTCCCCTCCCTCAGTCTCTCTCCCTCAGTCTCTACCCCTCAGTCTCTCTCCCTCAGTCTCTCTTCCTCAGTCTCTCTCCTTCAGGCTCTCTCCCTCCGTCTCTCTCCCTCAGTCTCTCTCCCTCAGTCTCTCTGCCTCAGTCTCTCTCCCTCAGTCTCACTCCCTCAGTCTCCCTCCCTCAGTCTCTCCCCTCCCTCAGTCTCTCTCCCTCCGTCTCCCTCCCTCAGTCTCTCCCCTCCCTCCGTCTCCCTCCCTCCGACTCCCTCCCTCCGTCTCCCTCCCTCCGTCTCTCTCCCTCAGTCTCTCTCCTTCAGTCTCTCTCCCTCCGTCTCTCTCCCTTAGTCTCCCTCCCTCCGTCTCCCTCCCTCCGTCTCTCTCCCTCAATCTCTCTCCCTCAGTCTCCCTCCCTCCGTCTCTCTCCCTCCGTCTCTCTACCTCCGTCTCCCTCCCTCAGTCTGTCTCCCTCCCTCAGTCTCTCTCCCTCAGTCTCTCTCCCTCAGTCTCTCTCCCTTCGTCTCCCTCACTCCGTCTCTCTCCCTCAGTCTCTCTCCCTCAGTCTCTCTCCCTCCGTCTCCCTCACTCCGTCTCCCTCCCTCCGTCTCTTTCCCACCGTCTCCCTCCCTCCGTCTCCCTCCCTCCGTCTCTCTCCCTCAGTCTCTCTCCCTCAGTCTCTCTCCCTCCGTCTCTCTCCCTCCGTCTCTCTCCCTCCGTCTCTCTCCCTCAGTCTCTCTCCCTCCGTCTCTCTCCCTCCGTATCTCTCCCTCCGTCTCTCTCCCTCAGTCTCCCTCCCTCAGTCTCTCTCCCTCCGTCTGCCCTCCCTCCGTCTCTCTCCCTCCCTCAGTCTCCCTCCCTCCGTCTCCCTCCCTCAGTCTCTCTCGCTCAGTCTCTCTCACTCCGTCCCCCTCCCTCACTCAGTCTCTCTCCCTCCCTCAGTCTCTCTCCCTCAGTCTCTCTCCCTCCGTCTCTCTCCCTCCCTCCGTCACCCTCCCTCAGTCTCTCTCCCTCAGTCTCTCTCCCTCAGTCTCTCTCCCTCGCTCAGTCTCTCTCCCTCAGTCTCGCTCCCTCCGTCTCTCTCCCTCCGTCTCTCTCCCTCCGTCTCCCTCCCTCAGTCTCTCTCCCTCAGTCATTCTCCCTCCGTCTCCCTCCCTCCGTCTCCCTCCCTCAGTCTCCCTCCCTCAGTCTCTCTCCCTCCGTCTCCCTCCCTCAGTCTCTCTCCCTCCGTCGCCCTCCCTCAGTCTCTCTCCCTCCATCACCCTCCCTCAGTCTCTCTCCCTCAGTCTCTCTCCCTCCGTCTCCCTCCCTCAGTCTCTCTCCCTCAGTCTCTCTCCCTCAGTCTCTCTCCCTCCCTCAGTCTCTCTCCCTCAGTCTCTCTCCCCCGTCTCTCTCCCCCGTCTCTCTCCCTCAGTCTCTACCCCTCAGTCTCTCTCCCTCAGTCTCCCTCCCTCAGTCTCTCTCCCTCCGTCTCTCTCCCTCCGTCTCTCTCCCTCAGTCTCTCTCCCTCCGTCTCTCTCCCTCAGTCTCTCTCCCTCAGTCTCTCTCCCTCTGTCTCCCTCCCTCAGTCTCTCCCCTCCCTCACTCTCTCTCCCTCCGTCTCCCTCCCTCAGTCTCTCCCCTCCCTCAGTCTCTCTCCCTCCGTCTCTCTCCCTCCGTCTCTCTCCCTCAGTCTCCCTCCCTCCGTCTCTCTCCCTCAGTCTCTCTCCCTCAGTCTCTCTCCCTCCGTCTCTCTCCCTCAGTCTCTCTCCCTCCGTCTCCCTCCCTCCGTCTCTCTCCCTCAATCTCTCTCCCTCTGTCTCCCTCCCTCAGTCTCTCCCCTCCCTCAGTCTCTCTCCCCCATCTCTCTCCCTCAGTCTCTACCCCTCAGTCTCTCTCCCTCAGTCTCTCTCCCTCAGTCTCTCTCCTTCAGGCTCTCTCCCTCCGTCTCTCTCCCTCAGTCTCTCTGCCTCAGTCTCTCTCCCTCCGTCTCTCTCCCTCAGTCTCTCTCCCTCAGTCTCTCTCCCTCAGTCTCTCTCCCTCTGTCTCCCTCCCTCAGTCTCTCCCCTCCCTCAGTCTCTCTCCCTCCGTCTCCCTCCCTCAGTCTCTCCCCTCCCTCAGTCTCTCTCCCTCCGTCTCCCTCCCTCAGTCTCCCTCCCTCAGTCTCTCTCCCTCAGTCTCCCTCCCTCCGTCTCCCTCCCTCCGTCTCCCTCCCTCAGTCTCCCTCCCTCAGTCTCTCTCCCTCCGTCTCCCTCCCTCAGTCTCTCTCCCTCCGTCTCCCTCCCTCAGTCTCTCTCCCTCCATCACCCTCCCTCAGTCTCTCTCCCTCAGTCTCTCTCCCTCCGTCTCCCTCCCTCAGTCTCTCTCCCTCAGTCTCTCTCCCTCCGTCTCTCTCCCTCCTTCTCTCCCCCGCAGTCTCTCTCCCTCCGTCTCTCTCCCTCCGTCTCTCTCCCTCAGTCTCTCTCCCTCAGTCTCTCTCCCTCAGTCTCTCTCCCTCAGTCTCTCTCCCTCCGTCTCTCTCCCTCAGTCTCCCTCCCTCAGTCTCTCTCCCTCCGTCTCTCTCCCTCCGTCTCTCTCCCTCAGTCTCTCTCCTTCCGTCTATCTCCCTCCGTCTCTCTCCCTCCGTCTCTCTCCCTCAGTCTCCCTCCCTCCGTCTCTCTCCCTCAGTCTCTCTCCCTCAGTCTCTCTCCCTCCGTCTCTCTCCCTCAGTCTCTCTCCCTCCGTCTCCCTCCCTCCGTCTCTCTCCCTCAATCTCTCTCCCTCTGTCTCCCTCCCTCAGTCTCTCCCCTCCCTCAGTCTCTCTCCCCCCATCTCTCTCCCTCAGTCTCTACCCCTCAGTCTCTCTCCCTCAGTCTCTCTCCCTCAGTCTCTCTCCCTCAGTCTCTCTCCTTCAGGCTCTCTCCCTCCGTCTCTCTCCCTCAGTCTCTCTGCCTCAGTCTCTCTCCCTCCGTCTCTCTCCCTCAGTCTCTCTCCCTCAGTCTCTCTCCCTCAGTCTCTCTCCCTCAGTCTCTCTCCCTCTGTCTCCCTCCCTCAGTCTCTCCCCCTCCCTCAGTCTCTCTCCCTCCGTCTCCCTCCCTCAGTCTCTCCCCTCCCTCAGTCTCTCTCCCTCCGTCTCTCTCCCTCCGTCTCTCTCCCTCCGTCTCCCTCCCTCAGTCTCCCTCCCTCAGTCTCTCTCCCTCAGTCATTCTCCCTCCGTCTCCCTCCCTCCGTCTCCCTCCCTCAGTCTCCCTCCCTCAGTCTCTCTCCCTCCGTCTCCCTCCCTCAGTCTCTCTCCCTCCGTCTCCCTCCCTCAGTCTCTCTCCCTCCATCACCCTCCCTCAGTCTCTCTCCCTCAGTCTCTCTCCCTCCGTCTCCCTCCCTCAGTCTCTCTCCCTCAGTCTCTCTCCCTCCGTCTCTCTCCCTCCGTCTCTCTCCCTCCTTCTCTCCCCCTCAGTCTCTCTCCCTCCGTCTCTCTCCCTCCGTCTCTCTCCCTCAGTCTCTCTCCCTCAGTCTCTCTCCCTCAGTCTCTCTCCCTCAGTCTCCCTCCCTCAGTCTCTCTCCCTCCATCTCTCTCCCTCAGTCTCCCTCCCTCAGTCTCTCTCCCTCCGTCTCTCTCCCTCAGTCTCTCTCCTTCAGGCTCTCTCCCTCCGTCTCTCTCCCTCCGTCTCTCTCCCTGTGTCTCTCTCCCTCAGTCTCTCTCCCTCAGTCTCTCTCCCTCCGTCTCTCTCCCTCCATCTCTCTCCCTCAGTCTCTCTCCTTCAGGCTCTCTCCCTCCGTCTCTCTCCCCCGTCTCTCTCCCTCAGTCTCTCTCCCTCAGTCTCCCTCCCTCCGTCTCCCTCCCTGCGTCTCTCTCCCTCCGTCTCCCTCCCTCCGTCTCCCTCCCTCAGTCTCTCCCTCCCTCCGTCTCTCTCCCTCAGTCACCCTCCCTCCGTCTCCCTCCCTCCATCTCCCTCCCTCAGTCTCTCCCTCCCTCCATCTCTCTCCCTCAGTCTCTCTCCCTCCGTCTCCCTCCCTCCGTCTCCCTCCCTCAGTCTCTCCCTCCCTCCGTCTCTCCCCTCCCTCAGGCTCTCTCCCTCAGTCTCTCTCCCTTCGTCTCCCTCCCTCCGTCTCTCTCCCTCAGTCTCCCTCCCTCAGTCTCTCTCCCTCCGTCTCCCTCCCTCAGTCTCTCTCCCTCAGTCTCTCTCCCTCCGTCTCCCTCCCTCAGTCTCTCCCCTCCCTCAGTCTCTCTCCCTCCGTCTCTCTCCCTCAGTCTCTCTCCCTCCGTCTCTCTCCCTCAGTCTCTCTCCCCCGTCTCTCTCCCTCAGTCTCTACCCCTCAGTCTCTCTCCCTCAGTCTCCCTCCCTCAGTCTCTCTCCCTCCGTCTCTCTCCCTCCGTCTCTCTCCCTCAGTCTCTCTCCCTCCGTCTCTCTCCCTCAGTCTCTCTCCCTCAGTCTCTCTCCCTCAGTCTCTCTCCCTCTGTCTCCCTCCCTCAGTCTCTCCCCTCCCTCAGTCTCTCTCCCTCCGTCTCCCTCCCTCAGTCTCTCTCCCTCCGTCTCTCTCCCTCCGTCTCTCTCCCTCAGTCTCCCTCCCTCCGTCTCTCTCCCTCAGTCTCTCTCCCTCAGTCTCTCTCCCTCCGTCTCTCTC
Organism: Pristiophorus japonicus; assembly: GCF_044704955.1. NCBI lineage: Eukaryota > Metazoa > Chordata > Chondrichthyes > Pristiophoridae > Pristiophorus > Pristiophorus japonicus. Next base: position 48,690 of record NW_027251012.1, read on the forward strand.
CCTCCGTCTCCCTCCCTCCGTCTCTCTCCCTCAATCTCTCTCCCTCTGTCTCCCTCCCTCAGTCTCTCCCCTCCCTCAGTCTCTCTCCCTCAGTCTCTACCCCTCAGTCTCTCTCCCTCAGTCTCTCTCCTTCAGGCTCTCTCCCTCCGTCTCTCTCCCTCAGTCTCTCTGCCTCAGTCTCTCTCCCTCCGTCTCTCTCCCTCAGTCTCTCTCCCTCAGTCTCTCTCCCTCAGTCTCTCTCCCTCTGTCTCCCTCCCTCAGTCTCTCCCCTCCCTCAGTCTCTCTCCCTCCGTCTCCCTCCCTCAGTCTCTCCCCTCCCTCAGTCTCTCTCCCTCCGTCTCTCTCCCTCAGTCTCTCTCCCTCAGTCTCTCTCCCTCAGTCTCTCTCCCTCAGTCTCTCTCCCTCAGTCTCCCTCCCTCAGTCTCTCCCCTCCCTCAGTCTCTCTCCCTCCGTCTCTCACCCTCAGTCTCTCTCCCTCCGTCTCTCTCCCTCGGCTCTCTCCCCCGTCTCTCTCCCTCAGTCTCTACCCCTCAGTCTCTCTCCCTCAGTCTCCCTCCCTCAGTCTCTCTCCCTCCGTCTCTCTCCCTCCGTCTCTCTCCCTCAGTCTCTCTCCCTCAGTCTCTCTCCCTCCGTCTCTCTCCCTCAGTCTCTCTCCCTCAGTCTCTCTCCCTCTGTCTCCCTCCCTCAGTCTCTCCCCTCCCTCAGTCTCTCTCCCTCCGTCTCCCTCCCTCAGTCTCTCCCCTCCCTCAGTCTCTCTCCCTCCGTCTGTCTCCCTCCGTCTCTCTCCCTCAGTCTCTCTCTCTCCCTCAGTCTCTCTCCCTCAGTCTCTCTCCCTCCGTCTCTCTCCCTCCGTCTCCCTCCCTCCGTCTCTCTCCCTCAATCTCTCTCCCTCTGTCTCCCTCCCTCAGTCTCTCCCCTCCCTCAGTCTCTCTCCCTCAGTCTCTACCCCTCAGTCTCTCTCCCTCAGTCTCTCTCCCTCAGTCTCTCTCCTTCAGGCTCTCTCCCTCCGTCTCTCTCCCTCAGTCTCTCTGCCTCAGTCTCTCTCCCTCCGTCTCTCTCCCTCAGTCTCACTCCCTCAGTCTCCCTCCCTCAGTCTCTCCCCTCCCTCAGTCTCTCTCCCTCCGTCTCCCTCCCTCAGTCTCTCCCCTCCCTCCGTCTCCCTCCCTCCGTCTCCCTCCCTCCGTCTCCCTCCCTCCGTCTCTCTCCCTCAGTCCCTCTCCTTCAGTCTCTCTCCCTCCGTCTCTCTCCCTTAGTCTCTCTCCCTCCGTCTCCCTCCCTCCGTCTCTCTCCCTCAATCTCTCTCCCTCAGTCTCCCTCCCTCCGTCTCTCTCCCTCCGTCTCTCTACCTCCGTCTCCCTCCCTCAGTCTGTCTCCCTCCCTCAGTCTCTCTCCCTCAGTCTCTCTCCCTCAGTCTCTCTCCCTTCGTCTCCCTCACTCCGTCTCTCTCCCTCAGTCTCTCCCCTCCCTCAGTCTCTCTCCCTCAGTCTCTCTCCCTCAGTCTCTCTCCCTCCGTCTCCCTCACTCCGTCTCCCTCCCTCCGTCTCTTTCCCACCGTCTCCCTCCCTCCGTCTCCCTCCCTCCGTCTCTCTCCCTCAGTCTCTCTCCCTCAGTCTCTCTCCCTCCGTCTCTCTCCCTCCGTCTCTCTCCCTCAGTCTCTCTCCCTCCGTCTCTCTCCCTCCGTATCTCTCCCTCCGTCTCTCTCCCTCAGTCTCCCTCCCTCAGTCTCTCTCCCTCCGTCTGCCCTCCCTCCGTCTCTCTCCCTCCCTCAGTCTCCCTCCCTCCGTCTCCCTCCCTCAGTCTCTCTCGCTCAGTCTCTCTCACTCCGTCCCCCTCCCTCACTCAGTCTCTCTCCCTCCCTCAGTCTCTCTCCCTCAGTCTCTCTCCCTCCGTCTCTCTCCCTCCCTCCGTCACTCTCCCTCAGTCTCTCTCCCTCAGTCTCTCTCCCTCAGTCTCTCTCCCTCGCTCAGTCTCTCTCCCTCAGTCTCGCTCCCTCCGTCTCTCTCCCTCCGTCTCTCTCCCTCCGTCTCCCTCCCTCAGTCTCCCTCCCTCAGTCTCTCTCCCTCAGTCATTCTCCCTCCGTCTCCCTCCCTCCGTCTCCCTCCCTCAGTCTCCCTCCCTCAGTCTCTCTCCCTCCGTCTCCCTCCCTCAGTCTCTCTCCCTCCGTCGCCCTCCCTCAGTCTCTCTCCCTCCATCACCCTCCCTCAGTCTCTCTCCCTCAGTCTCTCTCCCTCCCTCAGTCTCTCTCCCTCAGTCTCTCTCCCCCGTCTCTCTCCCCCGTCTCTCTCCCTCAGTCTCTACCCCTCAGTCTCTCTCCCTCAGTCTCCCTCCCTCAGTCTCTCTCCCTCCGTCTCTCTCCCTCCGTCTCTCTCCCTCCGTCTCTCTCCCTCCGTCTCTCTCCCTCAGTCTCTCTCCCTCAGTCTCTCTCCCTCTGTCTCCCTCCCTCAGTCTCTCCCCTCCCTCACTCTCTCTCCCTCCGTCTCCCTCCCTCAGTCTCTCCCCTCCCTCAGTCTCTCTCCCTCCATCTCTCTCCCTCCGTCTCTCTCCCTCAGTCTCCCTCCCTCCGTCTCTCTCCCTCAGTCTCTCTCCCTCAGTCTCTCTCCCTCCGTCTCTCTCCCTCAGTCTCTCTCCCTCCGTCTCCCTCCCTCCGTCTCTCTCCCTCAATCTCTCTCCCTCTGTCTCCCTCCCTCAGTCTCTCCCCTCCCTCAGTCTCTCTCCCCCATCTCTCTCCCTCAGTCTCTACCCCTCAGTCTCTCTCCCTCAGTCTCTCTCCCTCAGTCTCTCTCCTTCAGGCTCTCTCCCTCCGTCTCTCTCCCTCAGTCTCTCTGCCTCAGTCTCTCTCCCTCCGTCTCTCTCCCTCAGTCTCTCTCCCTCAGTCTCTCTCCCTCAGTCTCTCTCCCTCTGTCTCCCTCCCTCAGTCTCTCCCCTCCCTCAGTCTCTCTCCCTCCGTCTCCCTCCCTCAGTCTCTCCCCTCCCTCAGTCTCTCTCCCTCCGTCTCTCTCCCTCCGTCTCTCTCCCTCCGTCTCCCTCCCTCAGTCTCTCTCCCTCAGTCATTCTCCCTCCGTCTCCCTCCCTCCGTCTCCCTCCCTCAGTCTCCCTCCCTCCGTCTCCCTCCCTCAGTCTCTCTCCCTCCGTCTCCCTCCCTCAGTCTCTCTCCCTCCATCACCCTCCCTCAGTCTCTCTCCCTCAGTCTCTCTCCCTCCATCTCCCTCCCTCAGTCTCTCTCCCTCAGTCTCTCTCCCTCCGTCTCTCTCCCTCCTTCTCTCCCCCTCAGTCTCTCTCCCTCCGTCTCTCTCCCTCCGTCTCTCTCCCTCAGTCTCTCTCCCTCAGTCTCTCTCCCTCAGTCTCCCTCCCTCAGTCTCTCTCCCTCCGTCACTCTCCCTCAGTCTCCCTCCCTCAGTCTCTCTCCCTCCGTCTCTCTCCCTCCGTCTCTCTCCCTCAGTCTCTCTCCTTCAGGCTCTCTCCCTCCGTCTATCTCCCTCCGTCTCTCTCCCTCCGTCTCTCTCCCTGTGTCTCTCTCCCTCAGTCTCTCTCCCTCCGTCTCTCTCCCTCCATCTCTCTCCCTCAGTCTCTCTCCTTCAGGCTCTCTCCCTCCGTCTCTCTCCCCCGTCTCTCTCCCTCAGTCTCTCTCCCTCAGTCTCCCTCCCTCCGTCTCCCTCCCTGCGTCTCTCTCCCTCCGTCTCCCTCCCTCCGTCTCCCTCCCTCAGTCTCTCCCTCCCTCCGTCTCTCTCCCTCAGTCACCCTCCCTCCGTCTCCCTCCCTCCATCTCCCTCCCTCAGTCTCTCCCTCCCTCCATCTCTCTCCCTCAGTCTCTCTCCCTCCGTCTCCCTCCCTCCGTCTCCCTCCCTCAGTCTCTCCCTCCCTCCGTCTCTCCCTCCCTCCGTCTCTCCCCTCCCTCAGGCTCTCTCCCTCAGTCTCTCTCCCTTCGTCTCCCTCCCTCCGTCTCTCTCCCTCAGTCTCCCTCCCTCAGTCTCTCTCCCTCCGTCTCCCTCCCTCAGTCTCTCTCCCTCAGTCTCTCTCCCTCCGTCTCCCTCCCTCAGTCTCTCCCCTCCCTCAGTCTCTCTCCCTCCGTCTCTCTCCCTCAGTCTCTCTCCCTCCGTCTCTCTCCCTCAGTCTCTCTCCCCCGTCTCTCTCCCTCAGTCTCTCTCCCTCAGTCTCCCTCCCTCAGTCTCTCTCCCTCCGTCTCTCTCCCTCCGTCTCTCTCCCTCAGTCTCTCTCCCTCCGTCTCTCTCCCTCAGTCTCTCTCCCTCAGTCTCTCTCCCTCAGTCTCTCTCCCTCAGTCTCTCTCCCTCTGTCTCCCTCCCTCAGTCTCTCCCCTCCCTCAGTCTCTCTCCCTCCGTCTCCCTCCCTCAGTCTCTCCCCTCCCTCAGTCTCTCTCCCTCCGTCCCTCTCCCTCCATCTCTCTCCCTCAGTCTCCCTCCCTCCGTCTCTCTCCCTCAGTCTCTCTCCCTCAGTCTCTCTCCCTCCGTCTCTCTCCCTCCGTCTCCCTCCCTCCGTCTCTCTCCCTCAATCTCTCTCCCTCTGTCTCCCTCCCTCAGTCTCTCCCCTCCCTCAGTCTCTCTCCCTCAGTCTCTACCCCTCAGTCTCTCTCCCTCAGTCTCTCTCCTTCAGGCTCTCTCCCTCCGTCTCTCTCCCTCAGTCTCTCTGCCTCAGTCTCTCTCCCTCCGTCTCTCTCCCTCAGTCTCTCTCCCTCAGTCTCTCTCCCTCTGTCTCCCTCCCTCAGTCTCTCCCCTCCCTCAGTCTCTCTCCCTCCGTCTCCCTCCCTCAGTCTCTCCCCTCCCTCAGTCTCTCTCCCTATGTCTCTCTCCCTCCGTCTCTCTCCCTCAGTCTCCCTCCCTCCGTCTCCCTCCCTCCGTCTCTCTCCCTCAGTCTCTCTCCTTCAGTCTCTCTCCCTCCGTCTCTCTCCCTTAGTCTCTCTCCCTCCGTCTCCCTCCCTCCTACTCTCTCCCTCAATCTCTCTCCCTCCGTCTCCCTCCCTCAGTCTCTCCCCTCCCTCAGTCTCTCTCCCTCCGTCTCTCTACCTCCGTCTCCCTCCCTCAGTCTGTCTCCCTCCCTCAGTCTCTCTCCCTCAGTCTCTCTCCCTCAGTCTCTCTCCCTTCGTCTCCCTCACTCCGTCTCTCTCCCTCAGTCTCTCCCCTCCCTCAGTCTCTCTCCCTCAGTCTCTCTCCCTCCGTCTCCCTCACTCCGTCTCCCTCCCTCCGTCTCTTTCCCACCGTCTCCCTCCCTCCGTCTCCCTCCCTCCGTCTCTCTCCCTCAGTCTCTCTCCCTCAGTCTCTCTCCCTCCGTCTCTCTCCCTCAGTCTCTCTCCCTCAGTCTCTCTCCCTCCGTATCTCTCCCTCCGTCTCTCTCCCTCAGTCTCCCTCCCTCAGTCTCCCTCCCTCAGTCTCTCTCCCTCCGTCTGCCCTCCCTCCGTCTCTCTCCCTCCCTCAGTCTCCCTCCCTCCGTCTCCCTCCCTCAGTCTCTCTCGCTCAGTCTCTCTCACTCGGTCCCCCTCCCTCACTCAGTCTCTCTCCCTCCCTCAGTCTCTCTCCCTCAGTCTCTCTCCCTCCGTCTCTCTCCCTCCCTCCGTCACCCTCCCTCAGTCTCTCTCCCTCAGTCTCTCTCCCTCAGTCTCTCTCCCTCGCTCAGTCTCTCTCCCTCAGTCTCGCTCCCTCCGTCTCTCTCCCTCCGTCTCTCTCCCTCCGTCTCCCTCCCTCAGTCTCCCTCCCTCAGTCTCTCTCCCTCAGTCATTCTCCCTCCGTCTCCCTCCCTCCGTCTCCCTCCCTCAGTCTCCCTCCCTCAGTCTCTCTCCCTCCGTCTCCCTCCCTCAGTCTCTCTCCCTCCGTCTCCCTCCCTCAGTCTCTCTCCCTCCATCACCCTCCCTCAGTCTCTCTCCCTCAGTCTCTCTCCCTCCGTCTCCCTCCCTCAGTCTCTCTCCCTCAGTCTCTCTCCCTCAGTCTCTCTCCCTCCCTCAGTCTCTCTCCCTCAGTCTCTCTCCCCCGTCTCTCTCCCCCGTCTCTCTCCCTCAGTCTCTCTCCCTCAGTCTCCCTCCCTCAGTCTCTCTCCCTCCGTCTCTCTCCCTCCGTCTCTCTCCCTCAGTCTCTCTCCCTCCGTCTCTCTCCCTCAGTCTCTCTCCCTCAGTCTCTCTCCCTCAGTCTCTCTCCCTCTGTCTCCCTCCCTCAGTCTCTCCCCTCCCTCACTCTCTCTCCCTCCGTCTCCCTCCCTCAGTCTCTCCCCTCCCTCAGTCTCTCTCCCTCCGTCTCTCTCCCTCCGTCTCTCTCCCTCAGTCTCCCTCCCTCCGTCTCTCTCCCTCAGTCTCTCTCCCTCAGTCTCTCTCCCTCCGTCTCTCTCCCTCAGTCTCTCTCCCTCCGTCTCCCTCCCTCCGTCTCTCTCCCTCAATCTCTCTCCCTCTGTCTCCCTCCCTCAGTCTCTCCCCTCCCTCAGTCTCTCTCCCCCATCTCTCTCCCTCAGTCTCTACCCCTCAGTCTCTCTCCCTCAGTCTCTCTCCCTCAGTCTCTCTCCTTCAGGCTCTCTCCCTCCGTCTCTCTCCCTCAGTCTCTCTGCCTCAGTCTCTCTCCCTCCTTCTCTCTCCCTCAGTCTCTCTCCCTCAGTCTCTCTCCCTCTGTCTCCCTCCCTCAGTCTCTCCCCTCCCTCAGTCTCTCTCCCTCCGTCTCCCTCCCTCAGTCTCTCACCTCCCTCAGTCTCTCTCCCTCCGTCTCTCTCCCTCCGTCTCTCTCCCTCCATCTCCCTCCCTCAGTCTCCCTCCCTCAGTCTCTCTCCCTCAGTCTCTCTCCCTCCGTCTCCCTCCCTCCGTCTCCCTCCCTCAGTCTCCCTCCCTCAGTCTCTCTCCCTCAGTCTCCCTCCCTCAGTCTCTCTCCCTCAGTCTCTCTCCCTCCGTCTCCCTCCCTCAGTCTCTCTCCCTCCATCACCCTCCCTCAGTCTCTCTCCCTCAGTCTCTCTCCCTCCGTCTCTCTCCCTCAGTCTCTCTCCCTCAGTCTCTCTCCCTCAGTCTCTCTCCCTCCCTCAGTCTCTCTCCCTCAGTCTCGCTCCCTCCGACTCTCTCCCTCCGTCTCTCTCCCTCCGTCTCTCTCCCTCAGTCTCTCCCCCTCCGTCTCTCTCCCTCCGTCTCTCTCCCTCCTTCTCTCCCCCTCAGTCTCTCTCCCTCCGTCTCTCTCCCTCCGTCTCTCTCCCTCAGTCTCTCTCCCTCAGTCTCTCTCCCTCAGTCTCTCTCCCTCAGTCTCCCTCCCTCAGTCTCTCTCCCTCCGTCTCTCTCCCTCAGTCTGCCTCCCTCAGTCTCTCTCCCTCCGTCTCTCTCCCTCAGTCTCTCTCCTTCAGGCTCTCTCCCTCCATCTATCTCCCTCCGTCTCTCTCCCTCCGTCTCTCTCCCTGTGTCTCTCTCCCTCAGTCTCTCTCCCTCAGTCTCTCTCCCTCCGTCTCTCTCCCTCCGTCTCTCTCCCTCCATCTCTCTCCCTCAGTCTCTCTCCTTCAGGCTCTCTCCCTCCGTCTCTCTCCCCCGTCTCTCTCCCTCAGTCTCTCTCCCTCAGTCTCCCTCCCTCCGTCTCCCTCCCTGCGTCTCTCTCCCTCCGTCTCCCTCCCTCCGTCTCCCTCCCTCAGTCTCTCCCTCCCTCCGTCTCTCTCCCTCAGTCACCCTCCCTCCGTCTCCCTCCCTCCATCTCCCTCCCTCAGTCTCTCCCTCCCTCCATCTCTCTCCCTCAGTCTCTCTCCCTCCGTCTCCCTCCCTCCGTCTCCCTCCCTCAGTCTCTCCCTCCCTCCGTCTCTCTCCCTCAGTCTCTCCCCTCCCTCAGGCTCTCTCCCTCAGTCTCTCTCCCTTCGTCTCCCTCCCTCCGTCTCTCTCCCTCAGTCTCCCTCCCTCAGTCTCTCTCCCTCCGTCTCCCTCACTCAGTCTCTCTCCCTCAGTCTCTCTCCCTCCGTCTCCCTCCCTCAGTCTCTCCCCTCCCTCAGTCTCTCTCCCTCCGTCTCTCTCCCTCAGTCTCTCTCCCTCCGTCTCTCTCCCTCAGTCTCTCTCCCCCGTCTCTCTCCCTCAGTCTCTACCCCTCAGTCTCTCTCCCTCAGTCTCCCTCCCTCAGTCTCTCTCCCTCCGTCTCTCTCCCTCCGTCTCTCTCCCTCAGTCTCTCTCCCTCAGTCTCTCTCCCTCCGTCTCTCTCCCTCAGTCTCTCTCCCTCAGTCTCTCTCCCTCAGTCTCTCTCCCTCTGTCTCCCTCCCTCAGTCTCTCCCCTCCCTCAGTCTCTCTCCCTCCGTCTCCCTCCCTCAGTCTCTCCCCTCCCTCAGTCTCTCTCCCTCCGTCTCTCTCCCTCCGTCTCTCTCCCTCAGTCTCTCTCCCTCAGTCTCTCTCCCTCAGTCTCTCTCCCTCAGTCTCTCTCCCTCCGTCTCCCTCCCTCCGTCTCTCTCCCTCAATCTCTCTCCCTCTGTCTCCCTCCCTCAGTCTCTCCCCTCCCTCAGTCTCTCTCCCCCATCTCTCTCCCTCAGTCTCTACCCCTCAGTCTCTCTCCCTCAGTCTCTCTCCCTCAGTCTCTCTCCTTCAGGCTCTCTCCCTCCGTCTCTCTCCCTCAGTCTCTCTGCCTCAGTCTCTCTCCCTCCGTCTCTCTCCCTCAGTCCCTCTCCCTCAGTCTCTCTCCCTCTGTCTCCCTCCCTCAGTCTCTCCCCTCCCTCAGTCTCTCTCCCTCCGTCTCCCTCCCTCAGTCTCTCCCCTCCCTCAGTCTCTCTCCCTCCGTCTCTCTCCCTCCGTCTCTCTCCCTCAGTCTCCCTCCCTCCGTCTCTCTCCTTGTCTCTCTCCCTCCGTCTCTCTCCCTCAGTCTCTCTCCCTCCGTCTCTCTCCCTCCGTCTCCCTCCCTCAGTCTCTCCCCTCCCTCAGTCTCCCTCCCTCCGTCTCTCTACCTCCGTCTCCCTCCCTCAGTCTGTCTCCCTCCCTCAGTCTCTCTCCCTCAGTCTCTCTCCCTTCGTCTCCCTCCCTCACTCAGTCTCTCTCCCTCCCTCAGTCTCTCTCCCTCAGTCTCTCTCCCTCCGTCTCTCTCCCTCCGTCCGTCACCCTCCCTCAGTCTCTCACCCTCCGTCTCCCTCCCTCAGTCTCTCTCCCTCCGTCTCCCTCCGTCACTCAGTCTCTCTCCCTCCCTCAGTCTCTCTCCCTCAGTCTCTCTCCCTCCCTCCGTCACCCTCCCTCAGTCTCTCTCCCTCAGTCTCTCTCCCTTCATCTCTCTCCCTCAGTCTCTCTCCCTCCCTCAGTCTCTCTCCCTCCGTCTCTCTCCCTCCGTCTCTCTCCCTCCGTCTCTCTCCCTCCGTCTCTCTCCCTCCGTCTCCCTCCCTCAGTCTCTCCCCCTCCGTCTCTCCCCCTCCGTCTCCCTCCCTCCGTCTCTCTCCCTCCGTCTCTCTCCCTCCCTCTCTCCCCCTCAGTCTCTCCCCCTCAGTCTCTCTCCCTCCATCTCTCTCCCTCCATCTCTCTCCCTCCGTCTCTCTCCCTCAGTCTCTCTCCCTCAGTCTCCCTCCCTCAGTCTCTCTCCCTCCTTCTCTCCCTCTGTCTCTCTCCCTCAGTCTCCCTCCCTCCGTCTCTCTCCCTCCGTCTCTCTCCCTCCGTCTCTCTCCCTCCGTCTCTCTCCCTCAGTCTCTCTCCTTCAGGCTCTCTCCCTCCGTCTCTCTCCCTCCGTCTCTCTACCTCAGTCTCTCTCCCTCCGTCTCTCTCCCTCCGTCTCTCTCCCTCCATCTCCCTCCCTCCGTCTCCCTCCCTCAGTCTCTCCCTCCCTCCGTCTCTCTCCCTCAGTCTCTCCCCTCCCTCAGTCTCTCTCCCTCAGTCTCTCTCCCTCCGTCTCCCTCCCTCCGTCTCTCTCCCTCTGTCTCCCTCCCTCAGTCTCTCTCCCTCCGTCTCTCTCCCTCCGTCTCCCTCCCTCAGTCTCTCTCTCTCTCCATCTCCCTCCCTCAGTCTCTCCCCTCCCTCAGTCTCTCTCCCTCCGTCTCCCTCCCTCCGTCTCTCTCCCACAGTCTCCCTCCCTCCGTCTCCCTCCCTCCTTCTCTATCCCTCAGTCTCTCTCCCTCAGTCTCTCTCCCTCAGTCTCTCTCCCTCCTTCTCTCTCCCTCCGTCTCTCTCCCTCATTCTCTCTCCCTCCGTCTCTCTCCCTCCCTCAGTCTCCCTCCCTCCGTCTCCCTCCCTCAGTCTCTCTCCCTCAGTCTCTCTCCTTCAGGCTCTCTCCCTCCGTCTCTCTCCCTCAGTCTCTCTGCCTCAGTCTCTCTCCCTCCGTCTCTCTCCCTCAGTCTCTCTCCCTCAGTCTCTCTCCCTCTGTCTCCCTCCCTCAGTCTCTCCCCTCCCTCAGTCTCTCTCCCTCCGTCTCCCTCCCTCAGTCTCTCCCCTCCCTCAGTCTCTCTCCCTCGGTCTCTCTCCCTCCGTCTCCCTCCCTCAGTCTCTCCCCTCCCTCAGTCTCTCTCCCTCCGTCTCTCTACCTCCGTCTCCCTCCCTCAGTCTGTCTCCCTCCCTCAGTCTCTCTCCCTCAGTCTCTCTCCCTCAGTCTCTCTCCCTTCGTCTCCCTCCCTCACTCAGTCTCTCTCTCTCCCTCAGTCTCTCTCCCTCCGTCTCTCTCCCTCCGTCCGTCACCCTCCCTCAGTCTCTCACCCTCCGTCTCTCTCCCTCCGTCTCCCTCCCTCAGTCTCTCTCCCTCCGTCTCCCTCCGTCACTCAGTCTCTCTCCCTCCCTCAGTCTCTCTCCCTCAGTCTCTCTCCCTCCGTCTCTCTCCCTCCCTCCGTCACCCTCCCTCAGTCTCTCTCCCTCAGTCTCTCTCCCTTCATCTCTCTCCCTCAGTCTCTCTCCCTCCCTCAGTCTCTCTCCCTCAGTCTCGCTCCCTCCGTCTCTCTCCCTCCGTCTCTCTCCCTCCGTCTCTCTCCCTCCGTCTCCCTCCCTCAGTCTCTCTCCCTCCGTCTCTCTCCCTCCCTCTCTCCCCCTCAGTCTCTCCCCCTCAGTCTCTCTCCCTCCGTCTCTCTCCCTCCATCTCTCTCCCTCCGTCTCTCTCCCTCAGTCTCTCTCCCTCAGTCTCCCTCCCTCAGTCTCTCTCCCTCCTTCTCTCCCTCTGTCTCTCTCCCTCAGTCTCCCTCCCTCAGTCTCTCTCCCTCCGTCTCTCTCCCTCCGTCTCTCTCCCTCAGTCTCTCTCCTTCAGGCTCTCTCCCTCCGTCTCTCTCCCTCCGTCTCTCTCCCTCAGTCTCTCTCCCTCAGTCTCCCTCCCTCCGTCTCCCTCCCTCCATCTCTCTCCCTCCGTCTCCCTCCCTCCGTCTCCCTCCCTCAGTCTCTCCCTCCCTCAGTCTCTCCCTCCCTCCATCTCTCTCCCTCAGTCTCTCTCCCTCCATCTCCCTCCCTCCGTCTCCCTCCCTCAGTCTCTCTCCCTCAGTCTCTCCCCTCCCTCAGTCTCTCTCCCTCAGTCTCTCTCCCTCCGTCTCCCTCCCTCCGTCTCCCTCCATCAGTCTCTCTCCCTCCGTCTCTCTCCCACCGTCTCCCTCCCTCAGTCTCTCTCTCTCCATCTCCCTCCCTCAGTCTCTCCCCTCCCTCAGTCTCTCTCCCTCCGTCTCCCTCCCTCCGTCTCTCTCCCACAGTCTCCCTCCCTCCGTCTCCCTCCCTCCGTCTCTCTCCCTCAGTCTCTCTCCCTCAGTCTCTCTCCCTCCGTCTCTCTCCCTCAGTCTCTCTCCCTCAGTCTCTCTCCCTCCGTCTCTCTCCCTCCGTCTCTCTCCCTCAGTCTCTCTCCCTCAGTCTCTCTCCCTCCGTCTCCCTCCCTCAGTCTCCCTCCCTCAGTCTCCCTCCCTCAGTCTCTCTCCCTCCGTCTCCCTCCCTCACTCAGACTCTCTCCCTCCCTCAGTCTCTCTCCCTCAGTCTCTCTCCCTCCCTCCGTCACCCTTCCTCAGTCTCTCTCCCTCAGTCTCTCTCCCTCCGTCTCTCTCCCTCAGTCTCTCTCCCTCCCTCAGTCTCTCTCCCTCAGTCTCGCTCCCTCCGTCTCGCTCCCTCAGTCTCGCTCCCTCCGTCTCTCTCCCTCCGTCTCTCTCCCTCAGTCTCTCTCCCTCCGTCTCCCTCCCTCAGTCTCTCCCCCTCCGTCTCCCTCCCTCCGTCTCTCTCCCTCCGTCTCTCTCCCTCCGTCTCTCTCCCTCCGTCTCTCCCCCTCAGTCTCTCTCCCTTCGTCTCTCTCCCTCAGTCTCTCTCCCTCAGTCTCTCTCCCTCAGTCTCTCTCCCTCAGTCTCTCACCCTCAGTCTCCCTCCCTCAGTCTCTCTCCCTCCGTCTCTCTCCCTCTGTCTCTCTCCCTCAGTCTCTCTCCCTCCGTCTCTCTCCCTCCGTCTCTCTCCCTCAGTCTCTCTCCTTCAGGCTCTCTCCCTCTGTCTCTCTCCCTCAGTCTCTCTCCCTCAGTCTCTCTCCCTCCGTCTCCCTCCCTCAGTCTCTCTCCCTCAGTCTCTCTCCCTCCCTCCGTCACCCTTCCTCAGTCTCTCTCCCTCAGTCTCTCTCCCATCCGTCTCTCTCCCTCAGTCTCTCTCCCTCCCTCAGTCTCTCTCCCTCAGTCTCGCTCCCTCCGTCTCTCTCCCTCCGTCTCTCTCCCTCAGTCTCTCCCCCTCCGTCTCTCTCCCTCCGTCTCTCTCCCTCCGTCTCTCCCCCTCAGTCTCTCTCCCTCCGTCTCTCTCCCTCCGTCTCTCTCCCTCAGTCTCTCTCCCTCAGTCTCTCTCCCTCCGTCTCTCTCCCTCAGTCTCTCTCCCTCAGTCTCTCACACTCAGTCTCCCTCCCTCAGTCTCTCTCCCTCCGTCTCTCTCCCTCAGTCTCTCTCCCTCAGTCTCTCTCCCTCCGTCTCTCTCCCTCCGTCTCTCTCCCTCAGTCTCTCTCCCTCTGTCTCTCTCCCTCAGTCTCTCTCCCTCAGTCTCTCTCCCTCAGTCTCTCTCCCTCCGTCTCCCTCCCTCAGTCTCTCTCCCTCCATCTCTCTCCCTCCGTCTCTCTCCCTCAGTCTCTCTCCCTCAGTCTCTCTCCCTCCGTCTCTCTCCCTCAATCTCTCTCCCTCAGTCTCTCTCCCTCCGTCTCTCTCCCTCCGTCTCTCTCCCTCTGTCTCTCTCCCTCCGTCTCTCTCCCCTCAGTCTCTCTCCCTCCGTCTCTCTCCCTCCGTCTCTCTCCCTCAGTCTCTCTCCCTCAGTCTCTCTCCCTCCGTCTCCATCCCTCAGTCTCTCCCCTCCCTCAGTCTCCCTCCCTCAGTCTCTCCCCTCCCTCAGTCTCTCTCCCTCCGTCTCTCTCCCTCCGTCTCCCTCTCTCCGTCTCTCTCCCTCAGTCTCTCTCCCTCAGTCTCCCTCCCTCAGTCTCTCTCCCTCCGTCTCTCTCCCTCAGTCTCTCTCCCTCAGTCTCTCTCCCTCCGTCTCTCTCCCTCCGTCTCTCTCCCTCAGTCTCTCTCCCTCAGTCGCTCTCCCTCCGTCTCTCCCCTCCCTCAGTCTCTCTCCCTCCGTCTCCCTCCCTCCGTCTCCCTCCCTCAGTCTCTCCCTCCCTCCGACTCTTTCCCTCAGTCTCTCTCCCTCCGTCTCTCTCCCTCCGTCTCCCTCCCTCCGTCTCCCTCCCTCAGTCTCTCTCCCTCAGTCTCTCTCACTCCGTCTCCCTCCCTCAGTCTCTCTCCCTCAGTCTCTCTCCCTCCGTCTCCCTCCCTCAGTCTCTTTCCCTCAGTCTCCCTCCCTCAGTCTCTCTCCCTCCGTCTCCCTCACTCCGTCTCTCTCCCTCCCTCAGTCTCTCTCCCTCAGTCTCTCTCCCTCAGTCTCCCTCCCTCACTCAGTCTCTCTCCCTCAGTCTCTCTCCCTCCGTCTCTCTCCCTCCCTCCGTCACCCTCCCTCAGTCTCTCTCCCTCAGTCTCCCTCCCTCAGTCTCTCTCCCTCCCTCAGTCTCTCTCCCTCAGTCTCGCTCCCTCCGTCTCTCTCCCTCCGTCTCTCTCCCTCCGTCTCTCTCCCTCAGTCTCTCTCCCTCAGTCTCTCTCCCTCAGTCTCCCTCCCTCACTCAGTCTCTCTCCCTCCGTCTCTCTCCCTCCCTCCGTCACCCTCCCTCAGTCTCTCTCCCTCAGTCTCCCTCCCTCAGTCTCTCTCCCTCCCTCAGTCTCTCTCCCTCAGTCTCGCTCCCTCCATCTCTCTCCCTCCGTCTCTCTCCCTCCGTCTCTCCCCTAGTCTCTCTCCCTCTGTCTCTCTCCCTCAGTCTCTCTCCCTCCGTCTCTCTCCCTCAGTCTCTCCCCCTCAGACTCTCACCCTCAGTCTCTCACCCTCAGTCTCTCTCCCACCGTCTCTCTCCCTCAGTCTCCCTCCCTCCGTCTCTCTCCCATGTCTCTCTCCCTCAATCACTCTCCCTCAGGCTCTCTCCCTCAGTCTCCCTCCCTCCGTCTCTCTCCCTCAGTCTCTCTCCCTCCGTCTCTCTCCCTCAGTCTCTCTCCCTCCGTCTCTCTCCCTCAGTCTCTCTTCCTCAGTCTCTCTCCCTCCGTCTCTCTCCCTCAGTCTCTCTCCATCCGTCTCCCTCCATCAGTCTCGCCCCTCCCTCAGTCTCTCGCCCTCCGTCTCCCTCCCTCAGTCTCTCCCCTCCCTCAGTCTCTCTCCCTCCATCTCTCTCCCTCCATCTCTCTCCCTCAGTTTCCCTCCCTCCGTCTCTCTCCCTCAGTCTCTCTCCCTCCGTCTCTCTCCCTCAGTTTCCCTCCCTCCGTCTCTCTCCCTCCGTCTCCCTCCCTCCGTCTCTCTCCCTCAGTCTCTCTCCCTCAGTCTCTCTCCCTCAGTCTCCCTCCCTCAGTCTCTCTCCCTCCGTCTCTCTCCCTCAGTCTCTCTCCCTCCGTCTCCCTCCATCAGTCTCTCCCCTCCCTCAGTCTCTCGCCCTCCGTCTCCCTCCCTCAGTCTCTCCCCTCCCTCAGTCTCTTTCCCTCCGTCTCTCTCCCTCAGTCTCTCTCCCTCAGTCTCTCTCCCTCAGTCTCTCTCCTTCAGTCTCTCTCCCTCCGTCTCCCTCTCTCAGTCTCTCCCCTCCCTCAGTCTCTCTCCCTCCGTCTCCCTCCCTCAGTCTCTCCCGTCCCTCAGTCTCTCCCCTCCCTCATTTTCTCTCCCTCCATCTCCCTCCCTCAGTCTCCCTCCCTCAGTCTCTCTCCCTCCATCTCTCTCCCTCCGTCTCTCTCCCTCCGTCTCGCTCCCTCCGTCTCTCTCCCTCAGTCTCTCTCCCTCAGTCTCTCTCTCTCCGTCTCTCTCCCTCAGTCTCTCTCCCTCAGTCGCTCTCCCTCCGTCTCTCCCCTCCCTCAGTCTCTCTCCCTCCGTCTCCCTCCCTCCGTCTCCCTCCCTCAGTCTCTCCCTCCCTCAGTCTCTCTCCCTCAGTCTCTCTCCCTCCGTCTCTCTCCCTCCCTCTCCCTCCCTCCGTCTCCCTCCCTCAGTCTCTCCCTCCCTCCGTCTCTCTCCCTCAGGCTCTCTCCCTCCCTCCGTCTCTCTCCCTCAGTCTCCCTCCCTCAGTCTCTCTCACTCCGTCTCCCTCCCTCAGTCTCTCTCCCTCAGTATCTCTCCCTCTGTCTCTCTCCCTCCGTCTCCCTCCCTCAGTCTGTCTCCCTCCCTCCGTCTCTCTCCGTCAGTCTCTCTCCCTCAGTTTCTCTCCCTCAGTCTCTCTCCCTCAGTCTCTCTCCCTCCGTCAGTCTCTCTCCCTCAGTCTCTCTCCCTCAGTCTCGCTCCCTCCGTCTCTCTCCCTCCGTCTCTCTACCTCAGTCTCTCTCCCTCCATCTCTCTCCCTCCGTCTCTCTCCCTCCGTCTCTCTCCCTCAGTCTCTCTCCCTCCGTCTCTCTCCCTCAGTCTCTCCCCCTCAGTCTCTCTCCCTCAGTCTCTCTCCCTCAGTCTCCCTCCCTCAGTCTCTCTCCCTCCGTCTCTCTCCCTCCGTCTCTTCCCCTCAGTCTCTCTCCCTCAGGCTCTCTCCCTCAGTCTCCCTCCCTCCGTCTCTCTCCCTCAGTCTCTCTCCCTCCGTCTCTATCCCTCCGTCTCTCTCCCTCCGTCTCTCTCCCTCCATCTGTCTCCCTCCGTCTCTCTCCCTCAGTCTCCCACCCTCCGTCTCCCTCCCTCCGTCTCTCTCCCTCAGTCTCTCTCCCTCCGTCTCTCTCCCTCAGTCTCTCTCCCTCAGTCTCTCTCCCTCCGTCTCCCTCCCTCAATCTCTCTCCCTCAGTCTCCCTACCTCAGTATCTCCCCTCCCTCAGTCTCTCTCCCTCAGTCTCTCTCCCTCCGTCTCCCTCCCTCAGTCTCCCTCCCTCAGTCTCCCTCCCTCAGTCTCTCCCCCTCCGTCTCTCTCCCTCCGTCTCTCTCCCTCAGTCTCCCTCCCTCAGTCTCTCCCCTCCCTCAGTCTCTCTCCCTCAGTCTCTCTCCCTCAGTCTCCCTCCCTCCGTCTCCCTCCCTCCGTCTCTCTCCCTCAGTCTCTCCCTCCCTCCGTCTCTCTCCCTCAGTCTCCCTCCCTCCGTCTCCCTCCCTCCATCTCCCTCCCTCAGTCTCTCCCTCCCTCCGTCTCTCTCCCTCAGTCTCTCTCTCTCCGTCTCCCTCCCTCAGTCTCTCCCTCCCTCCGTCTCTCTCCCTCAGTCTCTCCCCTCCCTCAGGCTCTCTCCCTCAGTCTCTCTCCCTCCGTCTCCCTCCCTCCGTCTCTCTCCCTCAGTCTCCCTACCTCAGTCTCTCTCCCTCAGTCTCTCTCCCTCCGTCTCCCTCCCTCAGTCTCTCTCCCTCAGTCTCTCCCCTCCCTCAGTCTCTCTCCCTCAGTCTCTCTCCCTCCGTCTCCCTCACTCCGTCTCCCTCCCTCCGTCTCTTTCCCACCGTCTCCCTCCCTCCGTCTCCCTCCCTCCGTCTCTCTCCCTCAGTCTCTCTCCCTCCGTATCTCTCCCTCCGTCTCTCTCCCTCAGTCTCCCTCCCTCAGTCTCTCTCCCTCCGTCTCCCTCCCTCCGTCTCTCTCCCTCCCTCAGTCTCCCTCCCTCCATCTCCCTCCCTCAGTCTCTCTCGCTCAGTCTCTCTCCCTCCCTCAGTCTCTCTCCCTCAGTCTCTCTCCCTCCCTCCGTCACCCTCCCTCAGTCTCTCTCCCTCAGTCTCTCTCCCTCAGTCTCTCTCCCTCAGTCTCTCTCCCTCGCTCAGTCTCTCTCCCTCAGTCTCGCTCCCTCCGTCTCTCTCCCTCCGTCTCTCTCCCTCCGGCTCCCTCCCTCAGTCTCCCTCCCTCAGTCTCTCTCCCTCAGTCATTCTCCCTCCGTCTCCCTCCCTCCGTCTCCCTCCCTCAGTCTCTCTCCCTCCGTCTCCCTCCCTCAGTCTCTCTCCCTCCGTCTCCCTCCCTCAGTCTCTCTCCCTCCATCCCCCTCCCTCCATCACCCTCCCTCAGTCTCTCTCCCTCAGTCTCTCTCCCTCCGTCTCCCTCCCTCAGTCTCTCTCCCTCAGTCTCTCTCCCTCAGTCTCTCTCCCTCCCTCAGTCTCTCTCCCTCAGTCTCGCTCCCTCCGACTCTCTCCCTCCGTCTCTCTCCCTCCGTCTCTCTCCCTCCGTCTCCCTCCCTCAGTCTCTCCCCCTCCGTCTCTCTCCCTCCGTCTCTCTCCCTCCGTCTCTCTCCCTCCTTCTCTCCCCCTCAGTCTCTCTCCCTCCGTCTCTCTCCCTCCGTCTCTCTCCCTCAGTCTCTCTCCCTCAGTCTCTCTCCCTCAGTCTCCCTCCCTCAGTCTCTCTCCCTCCGTCTCTCTCCCTCAGTCTCCCTCCCTCAGTCTCTCTCCCTCCGTCTCTCTCCCTCCGTCTCTCTCCTTCAGGCTCTCTCCCTCCCTCCGTCTCTCTCCGTCAGTCTCTCTCCCTCAGTTTCTCTCCCTCAGTCTCTCTCCCTCAGTCTCTCTCCCTCCGTCAGTCTCTCTCCCTCAGTCTCTCTCCCTCAGTCTCGCTCCCTCCGTCTCTCTCCCTCCGTCTCTCTACCTCAGTCTCTCTCCCTCCATCTCTCTCCCTCCGTCTCTCTCCCTCCGTCTCTCTCCCTCCGTCTCTCTCCCTCAGTCTCTCTCCCTCCGTCTCTCTCCCTCAGTCTCTCCCCCTCAGTCTCTCTCCCTCAGTCTCTCTCCCTCAGTCTCCCTCCCTCAGTCTCTCTCCCTCCGTCTCTTCCCCTCAGTCTCTCTCCCTCAGGCTCTCTCCCTCAGTCTCCCTCCCTCCGTCTCTCTCCCTCAGTCTCTCTCCCTCCGTCTCTATCCCTCCGTCTCTCTCCCTCCGTCTCTCTCCCTCCATCTGTCTCCCTCCGTCTCTCTCCCTCAGTCTCCCACCCTCCGTCTCCCTCCCTCCGTCTCTCTCCCTCAGTCTCTCTCCCTCCGTCTCTCTCCCTCAGTCTCTCTCCCTCAGTCTCTCTCCCTCAGTCTCTCTCCCTCCGTCTCCCTCCCTCAATCTCTCTCCCTCAGTCTCCCTACCTCAGTATCTCCCCTCCCTCAGTCTCTCTCCCTCAGTCTCTCTCCCTCCGTCTCCCTCCCTCAGTCTCCCTCCTTCAGTCTCCCTCCCTCAGTCTCTCCCCCTCCGTCTCTCTCCCTCCGTCTCTCTCCCTCAGTCTCCCTCCCTCCGTCTCCCTCCCTCAGTCTCTCCCCTCCCTCAGTCTCTCTCCCTCAGTCTCCCTCCCTCCGTCTCCCTCCCTCCGTCTCTCTCCCTCAGTCTCTCCCTCCCTCCGTCTCTCTCCCTCAGTCTCCCTCCCTCCGTCTCCCTCCCTCCATCTCCCTCCCTCAGTCTCTCCCTCCCTCCGTCTCTCTCCCTCAGTCTCTCTCCCTCCGTCTCCCTCTCTCCGTCTCCCTCCCTCAGTCTCTCCCTCCCTCCGTCTCTCTCCCTCAGTCTCTCCCCTCCCTCAGGCTCTCTCCCTCAGTCTCTCTCCCTCCGTCTCCCTCCCTCCGTCTCTCTCCCTCAGTCTCCCTACCTCAGTCTCTCTCCCTCAGTCTCTCTCCCTCCGTCTCCCTCCCTCAGTCTCTCTCCCTCAGTCTCTCCCCTCCCTCAGTCTCTCTCCCTCAGTCTCTCTCCCTCCGTCTCCCTCCCTCCGTCTCTTTCCCACCGTCTCCCTCCCTCCGTCTCCCTCCCTCCGTCTCTCTCCCTCCGTCTCCCTCCCTCCGTCTCTCTCCCTCCCTCAGTCTCCCTCCCTCCGTCTCCCTCCCTCAGTCTCTCTCGCTCAGTCTCTTTCACTCCGTCCCCCTCCCTCACTCAGTCTCTCTCCCTCCCTCAGGCTCTCTCCCTCAGTCTCTCTCCCTCCGTCTCCCTCCCTCCGTCTCTCTCCCTCCCTCAGTCTCCCTCCCTCCGTCTCCCTCCCTCAGTCTCTCTCGCTCAGTCTCTTTCACTCCGTCCCCCTCCCTCACTCAGTCTCTCTCCCTCCCTCAGTCTCTCTCCCTCAGTCTCTCTCCCTCCCTCCGTCACCCTCCCTCAGTCTCTCTCCCTCAGTCTCTCTCCCTCAGTCTCTCTCCCTCAGTCTCTCTCCCTCGCTCAGTCTCTCTCCCTCAGTCTCGCTCCCTCCGTCTCTCTCCCTCCGTCTCTCTCCCTCCGTCTCCCTCCCTCAGTCTCCCTCCCTCAGTCTCTCTCCCTCAGTCATTCTCCCTCCGTCTCCCTCCCTCCGTCACCCTCCCTCAGTCTCTCTCCCTCCGTCTCCCTCCCTCAGTCTCTCTCCCTCCGTCTCCCTCCCTCAGTCTCTCTCCCTCCATCCCCCTCCCTCCATCACCCTCCCTCAGTCTCTCTCCCTCAGTCTCTCTCCCTCCGTCTCCCTCCCTCAGTCTCTCTCCCTCAGTCTCTCTCCCTCAGTCTCTCTCCCTCCCTCAGTCTCTCTCCCTCAGTCTCGCTCCCTCCGACTCTCTCCCTCCGTCTCTCTCCCTCCGTCTCTCTCCCTCCGTCTCCCTCCCTCCGTCTCTCTCCCTCCGTCTCTCTCCCTCCGTCTCTCTCCCTCCTTCTCTCCCCCTCAGTCTCTCTCCCTCCGTCTCTCTCCCTCAGTCTCTCTCCCTCAGTCTCCCTCCCTCAGTCTCCCTCCCTCAGTCTCTCTCCCTCAGTCTCCCTCCCTCAGTCTCTCTCCCTCCGTCTCTCTCCTTCAGGCTCTCTCCCTCCGTCTATCTCCCTCCGTCTCTCTCCCTCCGTCTCTCTCCCTGTGTCTCTCTCCCTCAGTCTCTCTCCCTCCATCTCTCTCCCTCAGTTTCTCTCCTTCAGGCTCTCTCCCTCCGTCTCTCTCCCCCGTCTCTCTCCCTCAGTCTCTCTCTCTCAGTCTCCCTCCCTCCGTCTCCCTCCCTGCGTCTCTCTCCCTCCGTCTCCCTCCCTCCGTCTCCCTCCCTCAGTCTCTCCCTCCCTCCGTCTCTCTCCCTCAGTCACCCTCCATCCGTCTCCCTCCCTCCATCTCCCTCCCTCAGTCTCTCCCTCCCTCCGTCGCTCTCCCTCAGTCTCTCTCCCTCCGTCTCCCTCCCTCCGTCTCCCTCCCTCAGTCTCTCCCTCCCTCAGTCTCTCCCTCCCTCCGTCTCTCTCCCTCAGTCTCTCCCCTCCCTCAGGCTCTCTCCCTCAGTCTCTCTCCCTCCGTCTCCCTCCCTCCGTCTCTCTCCCTCAGTCTCCCTCCCTCAGTCTCTCTCCCTCCGTCTCCCTCCCTCAGTCTCTCTCCCTCAGTCTCTCTCCCTCCGTCTCCCTCCCTCAGTCTCTCCCCTCCCTCAGTCTCTCTCCCTCAGTCTCTCTCCCTCCGTCTCCCTCACTCCGTCTCCCTCCCTCCGTCTCTCTCCCACCGTCTCCCTCCCTCCGTCTCCCTCCCTCCGTCTCTCTCCCTCAGTCTCTCTCCCTCAGTCTCTCCCCTCCCTCAGGCTCTCTCCCTCAGTCTCTCTCCCTCCGTCTCCCTCCCTCCGTCTCTCTCCCTCAGTCTCCCTCCCTCAGTCTCTCTCCCTCAGTCTCTCTCCCTTCGTCTCCCTCCCTCAGTCTCTCTCCCTCAGTCTCTCTCCCTCCGTCTCCCTCCCTCAGTCTCTCCCCTCCCTCAGTCTCTCTCCCTCAGTCTCTCTCCCTCCGTCTCCCTCACTCCGTCTCCCTCCATCCGTCTCTCTCCCACCGTCTCCCTCCCTCCGTCTCCCTCCCTCCGTCTCTCTCCCTCAGTCTCTCTCCCTCCGTCTCTCTCTCTCCGTCTCTCTCCCTCCGTATCTCTCCCTCCGTATCTCTCCCTCCGTCTCTCTCCCTCAGTCTCCCTCCATCAGTCTCCCTCCCTCCGTCTCTCTCCCCCCCTCAGTCTCCCTCCCTCCGTCTCCCTCCCTCAGTCTCTCTCCCTCCGTCCCCCTCCCTCACTCAGTCTCTCTCCCTCCCTCAGTCTCTCTCCCTCAGTCTCTCTCCCTCCGTCTCTCTCCCTCCCTCCGTCACCCTCCCTCAGTCTCTCTCCCTCCGTCTCTCTCCCTCCGTCTCCCTCCCTCCGTCTCTCTCCCTCCGTCTCCCTCCCTCCGTCTCTCTCCCTCCGTCTCTCCCTCCGTCTCCCTCTCTCCATCCCCCTCCCTCCGTCACTCTCCCTCCGTTTCCCTCTCTCCATCCCCCTCCCTCAATCTCTGTCTCCCTCCGTCTCTCTCCCTCCATCTCTCTCCCTCCGTCTCTCACCCTCCGTCTCCCTCTCTCCATCCCCCTCCCTCAGTCTCCCCTCCCTCAATCTCTGTCTCCCTCCGTCTCTCTCCCTCCGTCACTCTCCCTCCGTCTCTCTCCCTCCATTCCTCATCCCTCAATCACTCCCTCCGTCTCCCTCCCTCCGTCTCTCTCCCTACGTCTCTCTCCCTCCATTCCTCATCCCTCAATCACTCCCTCCGTCTCCCTCCCTCCGTCTCTCTCCCTCCGTCTCTCTCCCTCAGTCTCTCTCCCTCCGTCTCTCTCCCTCAGTCTCTCCCCCTCAGTCTCTCTCCCTCAGTCTCTCTCCCTCAGTCTCCCTCCCTCAGTCTCTCTCCCTCCGTCTCTCTCCCACCGTCTCTTCCCCTCAGTCTCTCTCCCTCAGGCTCTCTCCCTCAGTCTCCCTCCCTCCGTCTCTCTCCCTCAGTCTCTCTCCCTCCGTCTCTATCCCTCCGTCTCTCTCCCTCCGTCTCTCTCCCTCCATCTGTCTCCCTCCGTCTCTCTCCCTCAGTCTCCCACCCTCCGTCTCCCTCCCTCCGTCTCTCTCCCTCAGTCTCTCTCCCTCCGTCTCCCTCCCTCAGTCTCTCTCCCTCAGTCTCTCTCCCTCCGTCTCCCTCCCTCAATCTCTCTCCCTCAGTCTCCCTACCTCAGTATCTCCCCTCAGTCTCTCTCCCTCCGTCTCCCTCCCTCAGTCTCCCTCCCTCAGTCTCCCTCCCTCAGTCTCTCCCCCTCCGTCTCTCTCCCTCCGTCTCTCTCCCTCAGTCTCCCTCCCTCCGTCTCCCTCCCTCAGTCTCTCCCCTCCCTCAGTCTCTCTCCCTCAGTCTCCCTCCCTCCGTCTCTCTCCCTCCGTCTCTCTCCCTCCGTCTCCCTCCCTCAGTCTCTCCCTCCCTCCGTCTCTCTCCCTCCCTCCGTCTCCCTCCCTCCATCTCCCTCCCTCAGTCTCTCCCTCCCTCCCTCTCTCTCCCTCAGTCTCTCTCCCTCCGTCTCCCTCCCTCCGTCTCCCCCTCCCTCCGTCTCTCTCCCTCAGTCTCTCCCCTCCCTCAGGCTCTCTCCCTCAATCTCTCTCCCTCTGTCTCCCTCCCTCAGTCTCTCCCCTCCCTCAGTCTCTCTCCCTCAGTCTCTACCCCTCAGTCTCTCTCCCTCAATCTCTCTCCCTCAGTCTCTCTCCTTCAGGCTCTCTCCCTCCGTCTCTCTCCCTCAGTCTCTCTGCCTCAGTCTCTCTCCCTCCGTCTCTCTCCCTCAGTCTCTCTCCCTCAGTCTCTCTCCCTCTGTCTCCCTCCCTCAGTCTCTCCCCTCCCTCAGTCTCTCTCCCTCCGTCTCCCTCCCTCAGTCTCTCCCCTCCCTCAGTCTCTCTCCCTATGTCTCTCTCCCTCCGTCTCTCTCCCTCAGTCTCCCTCCCTCCGTCTCCCTCCCTCCGTCTCTCTCCCTCAGTCTCTCTCCTTCAGTCTCTCTCCCTCCGTCTCTCTCCCTTAGTCTCTCTCCCTCCGTCTCCCTCCCTCCGTCTCTCTCCCTCAATCTCTCTCCCTCCGTCTCCCTCCCTCAGTCTCTCCCCTCCCTCAGTCTCTCTCCCTCCGTCTCTCTACCTCCGTCTCCTTCCCTCAGTCTGTCTCCCTCCCTCAGTCTCTCTCCCTCAGTCTCTCTCCCTCAGTCTCTCTCCCTTCGTCTCCCTCACTCCGTCTCTCTCCCTCAGTCTCTCCCCTCCCTCAGTCTCTCTCCCTCAGTCTCTCTCCCTCCGTCTCTTTCCCACCGTCTCCCTCCCTCCGTCTCCCTCCCTCCGTCTCTCTCCCTCAGTCTCTCTCCCTCAGTCTCTCTCCCTCCGTCTCTCTCCCTCAGTCTCTCTCCCTCCGTCTCTCTCCCTCCGTATCTCTCCCTCCGTCTCTCTCCCTCAGTCTCCCTCCCTCAGTCTCCCTCCCTCAGTCTCTCTCCCTCCGTCTGCCCTCCCTCCGTCTCTCTCCCTCCCTCAGTCTCCCTCCCTCCGTCTCCCTCCCTCAGTCTCTCTCGCTCAGTCTCTCTCACTCGGTCCCCCTGCCTCACTCAGTCTCTCTCCCTCCCTCAGTCTCTCTCCCTCAGTCTCTCTCCCTCGGTCTCTCTCCCTCCCTCCGTCACCCTCCCTCAGTCTCTCTCCCTCAGTCTCTCTCCCTCGCTCAGTCTCTCTCCCTCAGTCTCGCTCCCTCCGTCTCTCTCCCTCCATCACCCTCCCTCAGTCTCTCTCCCTCAGTCTCTCTCCCTCCGTCTCCCTCCCTCAGTCTCTCTCCCTCAGTCTCTCTCCCTCAGTCTCTCTCCCTCCCTCAGTCTCTCTCCCTCAGTCTCTCTCCCCCGTCTCTCTCCCCCGTCTCTCTCCCTCAGTCTCTCTCCCTCAGTCTCCCTCCCTCAGTCTCTCTCCCTCCGTCTCTCTCCCTCCGTCTCTCTCCCTCAGTCTCTCTCCCTCCGTCTCTCTCCCTCAGTCTCTCTCCCTCAGTCTCTCTCAGTCTCTCTCCCTCTGTCTCCCTCCCTCAGTCTCTCCCCTCCCTCCGTCTCCCTCCCTCAGTCTCTCCCCTCCCTCAGTCTCTCTCCCTCCGTCTCTCTCCCTCCGTCTCTCTCCCTCAGTCTCCCTCCCTCCGTCTCTCTCCCTCAGTCTCTCTCCCTCAGTCTCTCTCCCTCCGTCTCTCTCCCTCAGTCTCTCTCCCTCCGTCTCCCTCCCTCCGTCTCTCTCCCTCAATCTCTCTCCCTCTGTCTCCCTCCCTCAGTCTCTCCCCTCCCTCAGTCTCTCTCCCCCATCTCTCTCCCTCAGTCTCTACCCCTCAGTCTCTCTCCCTCAGTCTCTCTCCCTCAGTCTCTCTCCTTCAGGCTCTCTCCCTCCGTCTCTCTCCCTCAGTCTCTCTGCCTCCGTCTCTCTCCCTCCGTCTCTCTCCCTCAGTCTCTCTCCCTCAGTCTCTCTCCCTCTGTCTGTCTCCCTCAGTCTCTCCCCTCCCTCAGTCTCTCTCCCTCCGTCTCCCTCCCTCAGTCTCTCACCTCCCTCAGTCTCTCTCCCTCCGTCTCTCTCCCTCCGTCTCTCTCCCTCCATCTCCCTCCCTCAGTCTCCCTCCCTCAGTCTCTCTCCCTCAGTCATTCTCCCTCCGTCTCCCTCCCTCTGTCTCCCTCCCTCAGTCTCCCTCCCTCAGTCTCTCTCCCTCAGTCTCCCTCCCTCAGTCTCTCTCCCTCAGTCTCTCTCCCTCCGTCTCCCTCCCTCAGTCTCTCTCCCTCCATCACCCTCCCTCAGTCTCTCTCCCTCAGTCTCTCTCCCTCCGTCTCCCTCCCTCAGTCTCTCTCCCTCAGTCTCTCTCCCTCAGTCTCTCTCCCTCAGTCTCTCTCCCTCCCTCAGTCTCTCTCCCTCAGTCTCGCTCCCTCCGACTCTCTCCCTCCGTCTCTCTCCCTCTGTCTCTCTCCCTCAGTCTCTCCCCCTCCGTCTCTCTCCCTCCGTCTCTCTCCCTCCTTCTCTCCCCCTCAGTCTCTCTCCCTCCGTCTCTCTCCCTCCGTCTCTCTCCCTCAGTCTCTCTCCCTCAGTCTCTCTCCCTCAGTCTCTCTCCCTCAGTCTCTCTCCCTCAGTCTCCCTCCCTCAGTCTCTCTCCCTCCGTCTCTCTCCCTCAGTCTGCCTCCCTCAGTCTCTCTCCCTCCGTCTCTCTCCCTCAGTCTCTCTCCTTCAGGCTCTCTCCCTCCATCTATCTCCCTCCGTCTCTCTCCCTCCGTCTCTCTCCCTGTGTCTCTCTCCCTCAGTCTCTCTCCCTCAGTCTCTCTCCCTCCGTCTCTCTCCCTCCGTCTCTCTCCCTCCATCTCTCTCCCTCAGTCTCTCTCCTTCAGGCTCTCTCCCTCCGTCTCTCTCCCCCGTCTCTCTCCCTCAGTCTCTCTCCCTCAGTCTCCCTCCCTCCGTCTCCCTCCCTGCGTCTCTCTCCCTCCGTCTCCCTCCCTCCGTCTCCCTCCCTCAGTCTCTCCCTCCCTCCGTCTCTCTCCCTCAGTCACCCTCCCTCCGTCTCCCTCCCTCCATCTCCCTCCCTCAGTCTCTCCCTCCCTCCATCTCTCTCCCTCAGTCTCTCTCCCTCCGTCTCCCTCCCTCCGTCTCCCTCCCTCAGTCTCTCCCTCCCTCCGTCTCTCTCCCTCAGTCTCTCCCCTCCCTCAGGCTCTCTCCCTCAGTCTCTCTCCCTTCGTCTCCCTCCCTCCGTCTCTCTCCCTCAGTCTCCCTCCCTCAGTCTCTCTCCCTCCGTCTCCCTCACTCAGTCTCTCTCCCTCAGTCTCTCTCCCTCCGTC
>NW_027251013.1:0-12500 GCF_044704955.1 Pristiophorus japonicus
CCCGACAGTGTCACCCCGACAGTGTCACCCCCGACAGTGTCACGCCCGACAGTGTCACACCCGACAGTGTCACCCCCGACAGTGTGTGTCACGTCCGACAGTGTCACCCCCGACAGTGTCACGTCCGACAGTGTCACCCCCGACAGTGTCACACCCGACAGTGTCACGCCCGACAGTGTCACCCCCGACAGTGTCACCCCCGACAGTGTCACGTCCGACAGTGTCACCCCCGACAGTGTCACCCCCGACAGTGTCAACCCCGACAGTGTCACGTCCGACAGTGTCACCCCCGACAGTGTCACACCCGACAGTGTCACCCCCGACAGTGTCACACCCGACAGTGTCACGCCCGACAGTGTCACCCCCGACAGTGTCACCCCCGACAGTGTCACACCCGACAGTGTCACGTCCGACAGTGTCACCCCCGACAGTGTCACCCCCGACAGTGTCACACCCGACAGTGTCACCCCCGACAGTGTCACGTCCGACAGTGTCACCCCCGACAGTGTCACGTCCGACAGTGTCACCCCCGACAGTGTCACCCCAGACAGTGTCACCCCCGACAGTGTCACCCCGACAGTGTCACCCCGACAGTGTCACCCCGACAGTGTCACCACCGACAGTGTCACCCCCGACATTGTCACACCCGACAGTGTCACCCCGACAGTGTCACCACCGACAGTGTCACCCCCGACATTGTCACACCCGACAGTGTCACCCCGACAGTGTCACATCCGACAGTGTCACCCCCGACAGTGTCACCCCCGACATTGTCACACCCGACAGTGTCACCCCCGACAGTGTCACGTCCGACAGTGTCACCCCGACAGTGTCACCCCCGACAGTGTCACACCCGACAGTGTCACCCCCGACAGTGTCACACCCGACAGTGTCACCCCCGACAGTGTCACGTCTGACAGTGTCACACCCGACAGTGTCACACCGACAGTGTCACCCCCGACAGTGTCACCCCGACAGTGTCACCCCCGACAGTGTCACACCCGACAGTGTTACCCCGCCAGTGTCACCCCCGACAGTGTCACACCCGACAGTGTCACGTCCGACAGTGTCACGTCCGACAGTGTCACATCCGACAGTGTCACCCCCGACAGTGTCACCCCCGACAGTGTCACCCCGACAGTGTCACCCCCGACAGTGTCACACCGACAGTGTCACCCCGACAGTGTCACGTCCGACAGTGTCACCCCCGACAGTGTCACCCCCGACAGTGTCACCCCGACAGTGTCACCCCCGACAGTGTCACCCCGACAGTGTCACCCCCGACAGTGTCACCCCCGACAGTGTCACCCCTACAGTGTCACCCCCGACAGTGTCACGTCAGACAGTGTCACCCCCGACAGTGTCACCCCCGACAGTGTCACGTCCGACAGTGTCACGTCCGACAGTGTCAGTGTCACGTCCGACAATGTCACACCCGACAGTGTCACCCCCGACAGTGTCACCCCAGACAGTGTCACCCCCGACAGTGTCACCCCCGACAGTGTCACACCCGACAGTGTCACCCCCGACAGTGTCACGTCCGACAGTGTCACGTCCGACAGTGTCACCCCCGACAGTGTCACCCCAGACAGTGTCACACCCGACAGTGTCACCCCCGACAGTGTCACACCCGACAGTGTCACCTCCGACAGTGTCACCCCCGACAGTGTCACCCCCGACAGTGTCACGTCCGACAGTGTCACGTCCGACAGTGTCACCCCCGACAGTGTCACCCCCGACAGTGTCACGTCCGACAGTGTCACCCCCGACAGTGTCACCCCCGACAGTGTCACGTCCGACAGTGTCACCCCCGACAGTGTCACCCCCGACAGTGTCACCCCGACAGTGTCACCCCCGACAGTGTCACCCCCGACAGTGTCACGTCCGACAGTGTCACCCCCGACTGTGTCACCCCCGACAGTGTCACCCCCGACAGTGTCACGTCCGACAGTGTCACCCCCGACAGTGTCACCCCCGACAGTGTCACGTCCGACAGTGTCACCCCCGACAGTGTCACCCCCGACAGTGTCACACCCGACAGTGTCACCCCCGACAGTGTCACCCGCGACAGTGTCACCCCCGACAGTGTCACGTCCGACAGTGTCACCCCCGACAGTGTCACGTCCGACAGTGTCACCCCCGACAGTGTCACCCCCGACAGTGTCACGTCCGACAGTGTCACGTCCGACAGTGTCACCCCCGACAGTGTCACCCCGACAGTGTCACGTCCGACAGTGTCACGTCCGACAGTGTCACCCCCGACAGTGTCACGTCGGACAGTGTCACCCCCGACAGTGTCACCCCCGACAGTGTCACACCCGACAGTGTCACCCTCGACAGTGTCACCCGCGACAGTGTCACCCTCGACAGTGTCACCCTCGACAGTGTCACCCCCGACAGTGTCACATCCGACAGTGTCACGTCCGACAGTGTCACCCCGACAGTGTCACCCCCGACAGGTGTCACCCCCGACAGTGTCACACCCGACAGTGTCACCCCCGACAGTGTCACCCCCGAGAGTGTCACGTCCGACAGTGTCACACCCGACAGTGTCACCCCGACAGTGTCACGTCCGACAGTGTCACCCCCGACAGTGTCACCCCGACAGTGTCACGTCCGACAGTGTCACCCCGACAGTGTCACCCCCGACAGTGTCACGTCCGACAGTGTCACGTCCGACAGTGTCACCCCGACAGTGTCACCCCCGACAGTGTCACCCCGACAGTGTCACGTCCGACAGTGTCACCCCCGACAGTGTCACACCCGACAGTGTCACCCCGACAGTGTCACGTCCGACAGTGTCACCCCCGAGAGTGTCACGTCCGACAGTGTCACGTCCGACAGTGTCACCCCCGACAGTGTCACCCTCGATAGTGTCACACCCGACAGTGTCACGTCCGACAGTGTCACCCCCGACAGTGTCACCCCGACAGTGTCACGTCCGACAGTGTCACCCTCGACAGTGTCACCCCCGACAGTGTCACCCCCGACAGTGTCACGTCCGACAGTGTCACCCCGACAGTGTCACCCCCGACAGTGTCACCCCGACAGTGTCACGTCCGACAGTGTCACCCCCGACAGTGTCACCCCGACAGTGTCACGTCCGACAGTGTCACCCCCGACAGTGTCACACCCGACAGTGTCACCCCCGACAGTGTCACACCCGACAGTGTCACACCTGACAGTGTCACCCCCGACAGTGTCACCCCCGACAGTGTCACCCCCGACAGTGTCACACCCGACAGTGTCACCCCCGACAGTGTCACCCCCGACAGTGTCACCCCGACAGTGTCACACCCGACAGTGTCACCCCGACAGTGTCACCCCCGACAGTGTCACCCCGACAGTGTCACCCCGACAGTGTCACCCCCGACAGTGTCACCCCGACAGTGTCACCCCCGACAGTGTCACCCCCGACAGTGTCACCCCCGACAGTGTCACGTCCGACAGTGTCACGTCCGACAGTGTCACACCCGACAGTTTCACCCCCGACAGTGTCACCCCGACAGTGTCACCCCCGACAGTGTCACCCCGACAGTGTCACCCCCGACAGTGTCACCCCGACAGTGTCACCCCGACAGTGTCAACCCGACAGTGTCAACCCGACAGTGTCACCCCCGACAGTGTCACACCCGACAGTGTCACACCCGACAGTGTCACACCCGACAGTCTCACCCCCGACAGTGTCACGCCCGACAGTGTCACACCCGACAGTGTCACCCCGACAGTGTCACCCCCGACAGTGTCACGTCCGACAGTATCACCCCCGACAGTGTCACACCCGACAGTGTCACCCCGACAGTGTCACCCCCGACATTGTCACACCCGACAGTGTCACCCCGACAGTGTCACCCCCGACAGTGTCACCCCCGACAGTGTCACCCCGACAGTGTCACCCCCGACAGTGTCACCCCCGACAGTGTCACACCCGACAGTGTCACCCCGAAAGTGTCACCCCCGACAGTGTCACCCCCGACAGTGTCACCGACAGTGTCACCCCCGACAGTGTCACCCCCGACAGTGTCACACCCGACAGTGTCACACCCGACAGTGTCACCCCCGACAGTGTCACACCCGACAGTGTCACCCCGACAGTGTCACCCCCGACAGTGTCACACCGACAGTGTCACACCCGACAGTGTCACGTCCGACAGTGTCACCCCGACAGTGTCACCCCCGACAGTGTCACCCCCGACAGTGTCACCCCGACAGTGTCACCCCCGACAGTGTCACCCCCGACAGTGTCACGTCCGACAGTGTCACCCCCGACAGTGTCACGTCCGACAGTGTCACCCCCGACAGTGTCACCCCCGACAGTGTCACCCCCGACAGTGTCACCCCGACAGTGTCACGTCCGACAGTGTCACCCCCGACAGTGTCACCCCCGACAGTGTCACCCCGACAGTGTCACCCCCGACAGTGTCACGTCCGACAGTGTCACACCCGACAGTGTCACCCCCGACAGTGTCACGTCCGACAGTGTCACCCCCGACAGTGTCACCCCCGACAGTGTCACACCCGACAGTGTCACCCCCGACAGTGTCACCCCCGACAGTGTCACACCCGACAGTGTCACCCCCGACAGTGTCACCCCCGACAGTGTCACCCCGACAGTGTCACACCCGACAGTGTCACGTCCGACAGTGTCACCCCCGACAGTGTCACACCCGACAGTGTCACGTCCGACAGTGTCACCCCGACAGTGTCACCCCCGACAGTGTCACCCCCGACAGTGTCACGTCCGACAGTGTCACACCCGACAGTGTCACCCCCGACAGTGTCACCCCCGACAGTGTCACACCCGACAGTGTCACGTCCGACAGTGTCACGTCCGACAGTGTCACCCCGACAGTGTCACCCCGACAGTGTCACCCCCGACAGTGTCACCTCCGACAGTGTCACCCCCGACAGTGTCACACCCGACAGTGTCACCCCCGACAGTGTCACCTCCGACAGTGTCACCCCCGACAGTGTCACACCCGACAGTGTCACACCCGACAGTGTCACCCCCGACAGTGTCACACCTCTGGTGTCAGCAGTAGCTCAGTGGGTTAGCACACTCCTCTCTGAGTCAGACGGTTGTCGGTTCCAGTCCCACTCGAGGGACTTGAGCACATAAATCTCGGCTGACACTCCCAGGGCAGTGCTGAGGGAGCGCCGCACTGTCGGATGAGACGTTAAACTGATGCCCTGTCTGATCTCTCAGGTGGATGTAAAAGATCCCAAGGCACTATTTCGAAGGCCGTTAAGAATCATAAAACCGTTCCAGCAAAGAAGTAGGCCCCGTTCAAGCCTGTGACGTGTCTCAGCAAAACCCACTCCCCTGCCCTTTCCCCTTCGTGCTGCAAATATCACCCCATACCCACGTGCTCGCTGATGTACACTGGCTAACAGTTAAGCAAATGGCTCCATGGACTCACCCTATCTCTGTAATCTCCTCCTGCCCTATTATCCCCCTAGACTGCGACACTCCACCTACTCTGGCATTTTGACCGTCAACGATTTTAATTGGTCCGCCATTGACGGCCGTGCCTTCAGCTGCCTTGGTCCGAAGCCAATATTTATCCCACAGATGATCTGGTCTTTATCACGCTTGTGGGAGCTTGCTGTGCATAAATTAGCTGCCGAGTTTCCTACATTACAACAGTGACTACACTTCAAAAAGTGCTTCATTGGCTGTAAAGGGCGTTGCGACGTCCTAAGGTCCTGAAAGGCGCTATAGAAATGCAAGCCATTCTGTTTTTTGTAACTATCTCCCAATTGAAAGTGCCACAAGTTAAATGTAACACTTAAACGTGTCACAGCTTTAAAGTGTCACGCCTGAAAGTGTGCATCACACGTACTCCCACATTGTCTCAAGTATCACGTTCATCAAACACCAACACACCACAGCCCCGGGATGCACCTTCAAACATCAGCACAACACAATCAGGCAGCCAGTAATTTCAGGCTGGTTTCTCAGGCTGGTGCCTAGTCGCCAGCACAAACTCTCAGCGATGTGCGACCCTCACCAGTTGCTGGAACAGGTCTCCCACGGGCTGAAGCGCGTCACCGCCCTCAGTCCGCTCCTTCAGCTTGGAGCAGAAGTCCTTGTGAAGGTTGTGCAGCTCGGGCACGTTGAAGAAGATGGTCTGTATCTCCTGGCTGGTCAGCACGGGCTGCGATGTATACGCGACAGCCTTCAGCGGCCTGATTGGCTGCGGAGAGAGGGAACGAGAAGGTAACGGGCAGAACATCGACCTTTGCTTCTCTGCGGCCCCGTCAGACGCGCGTGACCTCTGACCTTTCAAACAAGACGTCAATGGCTCACTCTGACTCTCCTTCACTCTCTCCCTCTCTCAGTTACCGGGGGAAATTGAGACGCAGCTCGGCCTGATGCCAGCTTCTGTTGCGTCTTGAGCCGCAACATTGTCAACGATCTCATTGTGATCAAACTCATCGAGGTCGTGAGCACGGGGAGCCAAACTCATGTCGGGACACGAGGGAGCTTTACTCTGTATCTAACCCCCTGTACCTGCCCTGGGAGTGTTTGATGGGACAGTGTAGAGAGAGCTTTACTCTGTATCTAACCCTGTGCTGTACCTACCCTGGGAGTGTTTGATGAAACAGTTTCGAGGGAGCTTTATTCTGTATCTAACCCCGTGCTGTACCTGCCCTGGGAGTGTTTGATGGGACAGTGCAGAGGGAGCTTTACTCTGTATCTAACCCCCTGTACCTGCCCTGGGAGTGTTTGATGGGACAGTGCAGAGGGAGCTTTACTCTGTATCTAACCCATGCTGTACCTGCCCTGGGAGTGTTTGATGGGACAGTGTAGAGGGAGCTTTACTCTGTATCTAACCCCCTGTACCTGCCCTGGGAGTGTTTGATTCGACTGTGTAGAGGGAGCTTTACTCTGTATCTCACCCCCTGTACCTGCCCTGGGAGTGTTTGATGGGGACAGTGTAGAGGGAGCTTTACTCTGTATCTCACCCCGTGCTGTACCTGCAGTGGGAGTGTTTGATGGGACAGGATAGAGGGAGCTTTACTCTGTATCTAACCCGTGCTGTGCCTGCCCTGGGAGTGTTTGATGGGACAGTGTGGAGGGAGCTTTACTCTGTATCTAACCCATGCTGTACCTGCCCTGGGAGTGTTTGATGGGACAATGTAGAGGGAGCTTTACTCTGTATCTAACCCCGTGCTGTACCTGCCCTGGGAGTGTTTGA
This sequence comes from Pristiophorus japonicus, assembly GCF_044704955.1. NCBI lineage: Eukaryota > Metazoa > Chordata > Chondrichthyes > Pristiophoridae > Pristiophorus > Pristiophorus japonicus. Next base: position 7,203 of record NW_027251013.1, read on the forward strand.
TCGGACAGTGTAGAGGGAGCTTTACTCTGTATCTAACCCTGTGCTGTACCTGCCCTGGGAGTGTTTGATGGGACAGTGTAGAGGGAGCTTTACTCTGTATCTAACCCTGTGCTGTCCCTGCCCTGGGAGTGTTTGATGGGACAGTGTAGAGGGAGCTTTACTCTGTATCTAACCCATGCTGTTCCTGCCCTGGGAGTGTTTGATGGGACAGTGTAGAGGGAGCTTTACTCTGTATCTAACCTCGTGCTGTACCTGCCCTGGGAGTGTTTGATGGGACAGTGTAGAGGGAGCTTTACTCTGTATCTAACCCGTGCTGTACCTGCCCTGGGAATGTTTGATGGGACAGTGTCGAGGGAGCTTTACTCTGTAGCTCACCCCCTGTACCTGCCCTGGGAGTGTTTGATGGGACAGTGTAGAGGGAGCTTTACTCTGTATCTAACCCGTGCTGTTCCTGCCCTGGGAGTGTTTGATGGGACAGTGTAGAGGGAGCTTTACTCTGTATCTCACCCCCTGTATCTGCCCTGGGAGTGTTGGATGGGACAGTATAGAGGGAGCTTTGCTCGGTATCTAACCCCGTGCTGTACCTGCCCTGGGAGTGTTTGATGGGGACAGTGTAGAGGAAGCTTTACTCTGTATCTAACCCCCTGTACCTGCCCTGGGAGTGTTTGATGGGACAGTGTAGAGGGAGCTTTACTCTGTGTCTAACCCCCTGTACCTGCTCTGGGAGTGTTAGATGAGACAGTGTTCTTTACACAGCCTACTCACCATTAGGAGACTCTCCAGCTCAGAGACGTATATGCCTTCGTTCTCCAACACTTTACTCAGGACCATCCTCCTCCTCTGAAGCTGTTTCTCAGGGTCCTCCTCCAACTAGGCAAGAGGGGGGAACATGGAGAGCAAACCTGAGAGATTGGAAACACACACCGTGCTTCTCAAATCCAGCTGGCCATACTACAGGTGAATGTGTGAGTGTGAGTGTGTGTGTGTGTTTTAATGTGTGAGTGAGTGAGTGAGAGTGTGAGTGATAGTGATTGTGAGTGTTGGGTTTTTGAGAGAGAGTGAGAGAGAGAGAGTGTGTGTGTATGTGTGCGTGTGTGTGAGTGTGAGTATGTGTGTGTGAGTGTGTGTGTGTGAGTGTGTGTGAGTGTGTGAATGTGTGAGTATGTGTGAGTGAGTGTGTGTGAGTGTGTGTGTGTGTGAGAGTGTGTGTGAGTGTGTGTGAGTGTGAGTGAGTGTCTGTGTGTGTGTGTGAGTGTGTGTGAGTGTGAGTGAGTTTGTGTGTGTGTGAGTGTGTGTGTGAGAGTGTGTGTGAGTGTGTGTGTGTGTGAGTGTGAGTGTGAGTGAGTGTGTGAGAATGTGTGTGAGTGTGAGTGAGTGTGTGTGTGTGTGAGTGTGTGTGTGAGTGTGTGTGAGTATGTGTGTGTGTGAGTGTGAGTGAGTGTGTGAGAATGTGTGTGAGTGTGAGTGAGTGTGTGTGTGTGTGAGTGAGTGTGTGTGAGTGTGTGTGAGTGTGTGAGTATGTGTGAGTGAGTGTGTGTGAGTGTGATTGTGTGTGTGTGTGTGTGTGAGTGTGATTGTGTGTGTGTGAGTGTGTGTGAATGTGTGAGTATGTGTGAGTGAGTGTGTGTGAGTGTGTGTGAGTGTGTGAGTATGTGTGAGTGAGTGTGTGTGAGTGTGATTGTGTGTGTGTGAGTGTGTGTGAATGTGTGAGTATGTGTGAGTGAGTGTGTGTGAGTGTGAGTGTGTGTGAGTGTGAGTGTGTGTGTGAGTGTGTGTGAATGTGTGAGTATGTGTGAGTGAGTGTGTGTGAGTGTGAGTGTGTGTGAGTGTGAGTGTGTGTGTGAGTGTGTGTGCGTGTGTGTGAATGTGTGAGTGAGTGTGTGTGAGTGCGTGTGAGTGTGATTGTGTGTATGTGAGTGTGTGTGAGTGTGAGTGTGAGTGTGTGTGTGAGTGTGTGTGCGTGTGAGTGAGTGTGTGAGTGTGTGTGCGTGTGTGTGAATGTGTGAGTATGTGTGAGTGAGTGTGTGTGTGAGTGTGAGTGTGAGTGAGTGTGAGTGAGTGTGTGAGAATGTGATTTTTCGGGACCTACCGGTGTGAGCGGACCAATGGGCGACAACGTTCCACTGTCCTCCGACGATCGGTCACCGTGGCTGCGATCTGATTGGACGAGGCCATACGGCAGGGGATCCTGGGTGAACACCTGGTCATCCTCTTGATCTTCCCCTTCGTCTCCGTAAACTGGGGGGGGAACGGAGAAATACCCGGATCGGTTGTTAGGGGAGCGGATGTGGAGACAATTGCAAATCTTTGCCCACCATAGAGTCATCGGGGGAGAAATTGGGCTCATTGGTTCCTCTCGTGAGCGCCCCGGACCCAATATCGCGAAGGGGGGAGCAGGACCTCCGCGCCTGGGGCAGGAACATCTGCCTCGTGGCTGTTACCCCCCGGCCCACGCCCCCGCCCCTCCGCCCACCCCCCTGCACCATCCCTCAGTATCATAGTGTCAGCCGTGGCTCAGTGGGCAGCACTCTTGCCCTGAGTCAGAAGGTTGTGGGTTCAAGTCCCACTCCAGGGGCTTGAGCACAAAAATCTAGGCCGACACTCCAGTGCAGTACTGAGGGAGTGCCGCACTGTCGGAGGGGCAGTACTGAGGGAGTGCCGCACTGTCGGAGGGGCAGTACTGAGGGAGCGCCGCACTGTCGGAGGGGCAGTACTGAGGGAGCACCGCATTGTCGGAGGGGCAGTACTGAGGGAGCACCGCATTGTCGGAGGGGCAGTACTGAGGGAGTGCCGCACTGTCGGAGGGGCAGTACTGAGGGAGCGCCGCACTGTCGGAGGGGCAGTACTGCGGGAGCGCCGCACTGTCGGAGGGGCAGTACTGAGGGAGCACCGCATTGTCGGAGGGGCAGTACTGAGGGAGCACCGCACTGTCGGAGGGGCAGTACTGAGGGAGCGCCGCACTGTCGGAGGGGCAGTACTGAGGGAGTGCCCCACTGTCGGAGGGGCAGTACTGAGGGAGTGCCGCACTGTCGGAGGGGTAGTACTGAGGGAGTGCCGCACTGTCGGAGGGGCAGTACTGAGGGAGCGCCGCACTGTCGGAGGGGCAGTACTGAGGGAGTGCCACACTGTCGGAGGGGCAGTACTGAGGGAGCGCCGCACTGTCGGAGGGGCAGTACTGAGGGAGCACCGCATTGTCGGAGGGGCAGTACTGAGGGAGCACCGCACTGTCGGAGGGGCAGTACTGAGGGAGCGCCGCACTGTCGGAGGGGCAGTACTGCGGGAGCGCCGCACTGTCGGAGGGGCAGTACTGAGGGAGTGCAGCACTGTCGGAGGGGCAGTACTGAGGGAGTGCAGCACTGTCGGAGGGGCAGTACTGAGGGAGTGCTGCACTGTCGGAGGGGCAGTACTGAGGGAGTGCCGCACTGTCGGAGGGGCAGTACTGAGGGAGTGCCGCACTGTCGGAGGGGCAGTACTGGGGGAGTGCCGCACTCGCCAAATAAAATAGTTTTTGCTCATATTGCATTTGGTTCTTCTGCCAATCATCTTAAATCTGTATCCTCTGGTTCTAGACCCTTCCCCCAGTGGGAACAGTTTCTCATGATCTACTCTGTCCAGATTCCTCATGATATTGAGCTCCTCTGTCAAATCCCCTCTCAAATAAGTTTACTCAATTGAACTGTTGCTGATCAGCGAAGCTCTCGCTCTGCCTGCTCAGTTACAGCGAACCCTCGCATGTGGTTTGCTCAGGAAGTTCCAGTCTCTGTTGTACTTTGCAAAACTCAGCCACACTGAGGCCTCAGGATTTCCGGGTTTCTCAAGGGACCTGAAGGCCCTGTAGTCAGTTGCCTGGGAATCCTCTCCATTTGATGTGAGGGTGCGTCAACTTAAACCGGTGGGTGTTACCCCATCACGGACCCCTTTTATAGAGAGTCTCCCCATCACGGACCCCTTTTATAGAGGGAGTCTCCCCATCAGGGACCCCTTTTATAGAGGGAGTCTCCCCATCAGGGACCCCTTTTATAGAGAGTCTCCCCATCACGGACCCCTTTTATAGAGGGAGTCTCCCCATCAGGGACCCCTTTTATAGAGGGAGTCTCCCCATCAGGGACCCCTTTTATAGAGAGTCTCCCCATCACGGACCCCTTTTATAGAGGGAGTCTCCCCATCAGGGACCCCTTTTATAGAGAGTCTCCCCATCAGGGACCCCTTTTATAGAGAGTCTCCCCATCACGGACCCCTTTTATAGAGGGAGTCTCCCCATCAGGGACCCCTTTTATAGAGAGTCTTCCCATCAGGGACCCCTTTTATAGAGAGTCTTCCCATCAGGGACCCCTTTTATAGAGAGAGTCTCCCCATCAGGGACCCCTTTTATAGAGAGTCTCCCCATCAGGGACCCCTTTTATAGAGAGTCTCCCCATCACGGACCCCTTTTATAGAGAGTCTCCCCATCAGGGACCCCTTTTATAGAGAGTCTCCCCATCAGGGACCCCTTTTATAGAGGGTCTCCCCATCAGGGACCCCTTTTATAGAGGGAGTCTCCCCATCACGGACCCCTTTTATAGAGAGTCTCCCCATCAGTGGGGGAGGGGATCACACAGTGTGATTGGGGGAGTGAGGGAGGGGATCACACAGTGTGATTGGGGGAGTGAGGGAGGGGGATCACACAGTGTGATTGGGGGAGTGAGGGAGGGGGAATCACACAGTGTGATTGGGGGAGTGAGGGAGGGGGAATCACACAGTGTGATTGGGGGAGTGAGGGAGGGGGAATCACACAGTGTGATTGGGGAAGTGAGGGAGGGGGATCACACAGTGTGATTGGGGAAGTGAGGGAGGGGGATCACACAGTGTGATTGGGGGAGTGAGGGAGGGGGATCACACAGTGTGATTGGGGGAGTGAGGGAGGGGGAATCACACAGTGTGATTGGGGGAGTGAGGGAGTGGGATCACACAGTGTGATTGGGGGAGTGAGGGAGGGGATCACACAGTGTGATTGGGGGAGTGAGGGAGGGGATCACACAGTGTGATTGGGGGAGTGAGGGAGGGGGATCACACAGTGTGATTGGGGGAGTGAGGGAGGGGGATCACACAGTGTGATTGGGGGAGTGAGGGAGGGGGATCACACAGTGTGATTGGGGGAGTGAGGGAGGGGGAATCACACAGTGTGATTGGGGGAGTGAGGGAGGGGGATCACACAGTGTGATTGGGGGAGTGAGGGAGGGGGAATCACACAGTGTGATTGGGGGAGTGAGGGAGGGGGATCACACAGTGTGATTGGGGGAGTGAGGGAGGGGGAATCAC